>NC_065899.1:11538162-11843295 GCF_905147045.1 Nymphalis io
CCCTGTCTTCGGACTTCGGATAATCCGACGATATCCCAGTGTAACCTGCTCAATTCTTCCTCCAGTTCGATGATCTTCTCGTCGGTCCGCAGTGTACGCGTGTTATATGTTGCCAGGGCCAGAGGTCGTCGGTGTTGGTAACACGAAATCTGCCGGGGATTCTTAGCACCCCCTGCCCCGCCGTTACCACAGCTGTTACCAAGGCTAGGAATAGCAGGGCTGCCGGGGACTAGGGGCCGTGGTTTAGTTGCGCGAATCATGAGGGGATATGCCATAATCGCCACGCTTGGCAGACGGGTTGGCGATCGCAGTAAGTTAGTCATAGTACTCAGAGAGACGCTGCTGCCCGTTCTCTGGTGTATATTCCCTCGGGTCGACTTCTACGCCCCCCACGGGATGAGATGGGGTGGTGATATTCGTCGCCGTCACCACACGGCACAAAACTTGTTCGATAACTTAATATTAATATTAATTCATTCAATCAATTTAATAGAATAAACTTTTGAAGTTGTTCTTGTTTAAATTTTTGAAGAATTTTTTAATATGAAATATTTATATATATAAGCAAGATGTTTTAATATTTGTATTAACATTACATTTTAAACAAAATATTATAGTTAACAGCCTGTGAATGTCCCACTGCTGGGCTGAGGCCTCCGCTCCCTTTTTGAGAAGGTTTGGAGCTTATTCCACCACGCTGCTCCAATGCGGGTTGGTGGAATACACATCTGCCAGAATTTCAGTGAAATTAGACACATGCAGGTTTCCTCACGATGTTTTCCTTCACCGCCAAGGACGAGATGAATTCTTATCACAAATTAAGCACATGAAAATTCAGTGGTGGCCAGGGTTTGAACCCACGATCATCGATTAAGATTCACGCATACTTACCACAGTGCCATCTCGACTATGGCTACAATATTATTAAAAAAAAAACAAAAATTTAAATATAAATACGATACAATGGTGTAATAAAAATCAATAGATAATAAAGATACGCGGCATAGAGAACATAAAACTTAATCAATTTATAAAGTTATATC
Organism: Nymphalis io; assembly: GCF_905147045.1. NCBI lineage: Eukaryota > Metazoa > Arthropoda > Insecta > Lepidoptera > Nymphalidae > Nymphalis > Nymphalis io. The sequence goes on from NC_065899.1 coordinate 11,539,206, forward strand.
AACCTACCATATTTCCACTGAATAGGTTTCACTCAGGTGATCTTGACAGAAGAAAGGAACAGTGTCAATATTATTTACGAGTGAGCAATAAATTTTTTAATAGGTCATCTTTAATACATGAACCATACAAGACGAAGTCGAGACAAACGAGAAACGTAATTGTAAATATTATCAACGAAACGTAAAGGTCATATCTCGTATATGGATGGACATTGGCACCATTAAACCAATCCGCCAGCCAATAAGGCAGACACTTGACGTATGTGTTGCCATTACGTCAGCGAAGTAAATACATCACAGTGAGGCTTAATCAAAGAACCGCCGAGATTAATACGTGGACAGGGTAGAAACGCGTGCGGAATTAGGAACATGGTACAAATGTAACAAAAGGATGACTAGGAAAATGTAATACGATTCGTTAAATTACGTTACGCTGCCCATAAATAAAAAGATCATTCTTTCTTCATTTGACAGCTACATTATTTTTTCCGAGTTAAGTTGTTGAGTTAATCGTTGAGTCGGAATGATAGGGAAGAAACATATTTCGGATATAATTTATGTTTAATATTAACTGCACCATCGGTGTAGTAGCTATAATATGTGTGAGCGAACGGACAAATGGACCACCTCGTGGTAAGTGGCCCATAGATAAGCAATAATAACTCAAGTAAATATCTATTGCGTATGTATATGTGTCATATAAATATTAATATTACAAGTTTGCTAAAACAACACGTTGTCTAATGATTTTATGTGATTTTAATCGAGCATCACTTTAGTAAGAAATTATTTTATCAGTGATATTGTGTAATTACTTATTTATTCAAAAAAACTCTATTAATATAAGTAACTTACATCTAACACATATAACGTGTTGAAAATACTTGATCGTTAAATATATTTTTACAAGCAATTAAATTGATCCGTTCATTTTTTAAGATAAATGCAAAAAAGTAAGTATATTTTGTAAGCTATATAATTTATATACAAAGCAATGTAAGTTTTATTTGAAAGAACAGATGGAATGATAAATAAAGTTTAAATGTAAAAAAATCGAAGTAGGTCAATAACGATATAAGTTACGGGTACAATGGCTGTAAGTCAGTCGGTTATAATTGACATATCGCGGTCGTTAGCCCGAAAAAAAATTTGCAAAGTTTTCAAAAAGCAGGGCCGATGAGACCCACGGAAGAGTTAATTGAAACGAATGGACGCTCATCCTCCGGCAGAACGTCGAAGTTTAGCGGATCACCAATTTTGAATGCTTTAATATTATTACAAACTCCGGCCCACGTTTCTTTAATTAAAATTAACGACGCAAAACTCAACATTCAAACGAAATTATTAGTACAAAATCAAACTTTTAATTAGTTCTTCTCCTTCTAGCAATACTTTTGCGCTTTGTCTTGTTAGAAGTGTTTTTATTATTTATCAATTCTTACTTAATGTTCATAGAATATACATGCAATCACTCACAAATATTAGAAATCAGTAATATTCTTTATCCAGCTACACACAACAAATTATCTCAATCAAAATGTCAAGCTTGATTACAACAGGCTATCAAATATTTAGACACAGAATATCAAAGAAGAACAAAATCTTTCTTCGACCGACTGACAAGTCAACGAATTTAATTTCTATGGTATAATGTAATAAGCACCCGAATTAAAGATTACACGCAGTAGACAAGGACCTACGAACCTGTCATGCTTTGAAGCAAATAATATATAGTTGAAAACAGTTATAAGTTTCAATTTTTATTTATATTAGGAAGCAGACGCACTGGACATATAAAGATACACTGCAAGAAGTACAAACAACTCCTTACACCATCAATGTACCGCCAATTATCTGAACTGAGATGTTACTTCCTTTTTGTCAATAATTACTCTCGCTTACCCGTCAAACCAGAATACTGTATGACATATTGATGTTTGGCAGTCGTATTGATGAGTGGGAAACTATCCAGATGCATAATAAAAACATTCGTCGGTCGGAAGATAATCATCTTCTACGAAAAAAACCGAATTCGCTTATATACAAAATGATCAAACAACATAAGGTGTCAATTAATAATAATTACGACTTGATACGCAACTAAAATCGAATAAAAACCCTTAAATTGATTAAAATAGCAACAAAAATTATATTTCATCGTTAATCGTCAATGAAAACATTCCAAATTGCCTAATTAAAATTGTCAATGTACATGAAACGGTACAAGTGCGGAGCTCCATATTCACACCTCGTGAAGCCCCAGGGCGCTGCGACCGGTCGCGAGCAGAGGCACAGGCTGACGGTCCAGTAGATAATTAATTCTATCCTCTCATTTTGCACCGTCATTTGTCTGTGTAAAAATATTCCACTGCTGGGCAAAATCATTTTATCTGCTTGACGGAAGATGTTTTTTGAGATCTTATGCCACCATATTTCTCCACTGCGGGTTGATTAATAAGTGTCAGGAATAGATCAGTATCAACTGGGGCCGAGATTGGTTCGAATAAAATTTACGTATTATATCGACCGAGCCATTTCCTCTCTATCCGTTTATCCTTATTTCAATTCCAAAACGAAAATATTTACTTTATTTTAATAAAACCAACAAGTCGCAACTACAAGCTACGTGGCGCTATAAAACGATGGACGCTTATCTCAAATGACTTTTAATTTGAGCACACTACTTCGGCGCCTACGCGGACCGGCGTAAACAAATCTTGAGATGAGATCAATGAATATTAAGCGAGCTTCGAAACAATTTCCAGCAACATCATCGAGATAAAATAAATAATTCCCCAAATAAACACAAGAAAAGAAACGCTGATTGCTTCATAAATTGTCAAAAGGTTACCTCGGACCGATGAGTTTTGCAGGTCGTTTTAACTGGAAAATATATGAATAACGCTCGGCAAATTGGTCAATAAATAAAAGAATATCCTTAAATTATGCGTACAAAATATAAATTATGTTTTCGGGACTAATTGAGATAAATGTACCGCTGCATATGTATTGTGTGAAGCGAACGATTCCCGATATTTAACCTTTACATACCATAACCATTCTAGTGAGCTGTAACAGATTATGCCGTCTCTTCGCTTCGGTTTTATATTTATAGTGCAAATTTTCACAAGTCAAGATGACTCAATAGTAAGAATACATCAATCTTAAGCGATAACTAAGGGTCCGAACCCGGGAAAACACGACTAAATTCTGGTGTTATGGTCAGCAAGTGTCGGATGGGAATCTGCTACATGTGTATCCAACACGCATTGGAGCAGCGTTGTGGAATCAGCAGTGCTATTCTGTAAGAACTCAATTATTCATCCGTGAAATGTTACAACCGACTTATAGTGATATACTATTTTAATGCCTATGTAATTATTATAAAGGTCAATGTCGCATATCACTTTCTGACATTTCACGAAAGTTTCTTTTTACGGAATAACTCTCCTCAAGCCAATCTCCCACAAACACTCACAAAACCAATTTTAATCAATTTAAATGGTATAATATAAACCACCACACCAATATACAATATTATATTAACATACATCCAAGCATAGTACATGCGAGAAAAACAGTATTTACGTTTATGCTTCTGGGTAATAATAATTTCTCTAACAAAATTTGCATAATATTTTGATGTACATGGTTTCATAGCTGTTTCATCAAAATTAAGGGCAGAGATGGCAAGTTTTTAGAACAACGGATAACCACCGTTGAATTTTCACGTGCATAATTTGTGTTTGAAGTAATCATGCATTGGAGCAGCGTGAAAAAAAGCTCAAAGTATTATCAAAAATGCTTAGAGACCTTAGCCTAGCAGTATGACACGTACACGTTACTTATATTTATTATAGTACAGATTAAATTGATAACATATAACAAAAAATACGATGCCCAACTTTATTCTATCTATATATCTAATAAGCGGAAGGATAACCAATATTGGTTGTAATGAAACATAACCAAAAGTTTCCTTGACCCGCCATATGGTCGATATTGCTTTTCGTAGTTTTTTTCAATATCGTAACTACGAAAAACTTCGGCAACATAAATACAATTACTGATAATTACGTAAAACAAAAACAATTTAATCTAGCCAACACACACAATTAACTTCCAACAGGACTCTTATAGAAATGTTATATTATTATCTGTTTTCTACTTTATTATTTTAACTAAATAAAAAAACATATTCATTATGTAATTACGTTTTCAAACAGATACAAACAAATACACTCTTTCTCCGTCTCACTCTCTCTTAAAAACACACACACACACAGCTCCACACGCGCAAATCTCTGATCCCTCGAAGCTCGATTATTCGTTAAAATTAGGAAGTCATATCAGGTCTTCCAAATTACCTTCCAGACTCAATTGATATATAAGAAATTATTTCAGACGGTTTGTTATATAAACACCGCCAAACAGGTTTGATTAATTTGAATTATCACTTTGCTTTATCTAATGCACGTAGAATATATAGAATTAATTGTATGTATAATTTAACATGTACATATAATATGTTTGATGAAACAGTAACTAATGAACTTATTAGCCAAAAGTGCTTGGAAGTGCCTAAGCCTAAGAGTTGAACATATATTTTTTAATAAGAAATAGATAAGTGGACGGACAAACGGCTTCACCTGGTGGTAAATAGTATCCAACACCCACAAAACATTAGCGCTTTTAAGAGATACCAACCATTTCTAACGTTAATGCGCCACTAACGTTGGGAACTAAGATGTTATGTCACTTATACCTTAGGTTTTACTGGGTCACTCACCCTCTAAATCTGAACATAACAATACCATGCTGTTTGGTGGAAGATCACGTGATGAGTAGATAGTATCTACCCAGACGGCTTGCACAAAGTCCTACCACTAAGTTAAAATTATAATTTTGATTTTGCTTTTAAAACAATTTTGCGTATCACAAAACAGACAAATCCACGTAAGAAAATCTTTAGTATTGCAGTTACTTTCAGAACAACATTTTTATAAATCCAGACATGGTATGCGTCAAGATCATAAAAATATCACACTATAGAAAGCTTCTTCGCGTTCTTTCTTCCATTCAACGTTCTTTCATTTAAGTTTATTGAATTGGAAATAGTCACAAGGGGCCAAGTGTCGACTTCGCAACCTGATCAGGGCGTACGGGTGCCTTGTTAAGAAACAGGATTTCTTTTTTCAATTTTACAATGTAAATGAGGCGAGTCTATCAACAGAACCGTGAAATATTCCGATTAACGATTATCGAGAAGAAATATACACAGATAATAAATAATAATTTATGCTGCAGTATCTAACAAATTTTAATAAACGTAAGGAGGAAGTTTGGAGTATATTCCAATATACGTTGCCCAAATGCGGGTAGCGTTACAAGTTTCTTCACCGATTTCGCGATGTGTACCAATTATAATAATAATAATAATTTTATTTAAAAACCATCATGTCAGCCAATCAAAAAAGCCGAGATGGCCCAGTGGTAAGAACATGTGAATCTTAACCGATGATCGTGGGTTCAAACCCGGGCAAGCACCACTGAATTTTCATGTGCTTAATTTGTGATTATAATTCATCTCGTGCTTTACGGTGAAGGAAAACATCGTGAGGAAACCTGCATGTGTCTAATTTCACTGAAATTCTGCCACATGTGTATTCCACCAACCCGCATTGGAGCAGCGTGGTGGAATAAGCTCCAAACCTTCTCCTCAAAAAGAGGAGAGGAGGCCTTTAGCCCAGCAGTGGGACATTCACAGACTGTTACGGTAATGTCAGATCGGACACAAACTGTGAACAATAATAACTGCTATAGTGGAAAACTCTGATGCAGTTATTATATTAATTAAGCATATGAAAACTCAGTGATGCTTGCCCGGCTTGAACCCGCGATCTTCGGTTAAGATTCACATGGTTTAACCACTAAGCCATGTCGGCTCTAATAACGCTTGCTATAACTTATCTTTAAAAAAATCATATATACGAGTATACTGTCACAGACTTATTTTTAAACCGTTTTTTAAATTTATCATTTAACTATCGTAAAAAATATTAATGTCTTAAGAGTCCTTAACACTTGATTAAAAACGCCTTAAACTGTACACGGAATACACATTCATCACCTTCAAGGCAAATCGAAATCCGTCTTTAGATTTAGAAAAACTAAGCGAACAACATGAATAGCAAAGTTAAATGAGTAAATTGTAACCAAAGAAAATAGTGTCACTTTTCAGTCAAATAATTTAATATATATATATATTCTATGACAATACATCCTTTTAGTCATAACGTAAATTCGCACCGAATTCAGCGTAGGTAATCAATAACACTACTAAAGCGTACCTCCGTGACATAAGGTTTGACGTACAAGCCGATGATGAATGTACCACTCTCGGTCACCGTGTACGTATGAGCGAACACGGTACCGTTAACAAAACGTACATCGAACTTGACAAATTGCTTACGCTCCTAATATTCGGACACCTCGACATCGGAACAGATGACGCCTATATCTAACATCTCCCCGCTCAGATGCCGAGATAAGTCGATCGGCTTGATGGGACACGGGGACTATACCGCTGATCAATTAACTGAAAACATTTTTAAATTGTTTTAAAAATAAAGCAAAAAATAATATTATATGCAATTTTCAACTATATATAATATAAAACAATAGGTATGGTATATTATAAATTAAATTTTATCTATTATTTTTTTATTCGATTTATCGTACTGTAAAATCTATTCATATATATACAAGAATATATATGTATAGAAGAATGGATGACATATCAACTAACATATACAAATAACATATCAACGCACATCCCAAACTAGTACTAAGGGCTAGTTAGGGATAGTATTAAAAAAAGTTGGATACATCCTTTTACAAAGTAGGTTAGCGCATAAACATGAAAGGGATGAAAATATGTAATTAAAACCTTGATTTTTGAAAAAAGAGCTAAGGAAATTGGAATTTACCAATTCTGAATTATAACGCGAGCGAGGCGCAGTGCCTATATAAATAAATAAAGCAAAACTTTAAATAAAGCAATCATTAACAAAAGATTTGAAGAAAGTCACACATTATGTATTCACTGCAGTAAAACATGTTTTATTTCTATTTAGATATTATATAACTGTATCCAGCTGTGTTATTGGGTGGTGATAATTGATTAGATCATACCACACGCGTTGTGTCATTTCTAGTCTTATGTTTTCTTATATTAAGCATATTTAAAATTCTGTAGATCAACTACTCCAAAATTATAACGGTTATTACTTTAATAAAGTTATTGTTATTAATTTTAAGGGATTTTTCTGTACTTGTTATTATTGAGGTTAGTCCATTTTTAATTTGGTTTTGATATCTTTATTTTAGATTTGTCTGTGTTCACCAGAAATAATATTCGGTGGATATACTTAACCGATGATCGTGGGTTCAAACCCGGGCAAGCACCACTGAATTTTCATGTGCTTAATTTGTGATTATAATTCATCTCGTACTTTACGGTGAAGGAAAACATCGTGAGGAAACCTGCATGTGTCTAATTTCACTGAAATTCTGCCACATGTGTATTCCACCAACCCGCATTGGAGCAGCGTGGTGGAATAAGCTCCAAAACCTTCTCCTCAAAAAAGAGGAGAGGAGGCCTTTAGCCCAGCAGTGGGATATTCACAGGCTGTTACGGTTACGGATATACTTAGAATTTCTAACTCGAATACTTCGGTATCAAACGTGTCATATTCTATAATAATAATATAATTACGATAAATAAAATAAAAAACAAATATAAAAATATATGTGCGCGCTTCATAAAGCGGTTGAAATCGAAGCCTATTTTTAATTTCACGTCTGTCGCACATCAATATGGGAAGCATAATCAATATGTTAATATCAGAAGAGATAAGAAATTTAGATTCCTTCATAGACTATACAGAGGCCGACGTGGAATAAGAGTAGCCAGCATTCTTGGGCGATACGATCATAAATAAGGTCGAATACCGTTCAGAAGGTGATCTTCTGATGATTTTTTATCTTTAAATATATATTATGCAAATAAAACTACTTAAAAATCAAAAGATTTTTAATGTGCCCAATTGTTAATCTCAGAATTAAGATTGTTATCAATAAAACATATCACAACTGCCACATAAAAATCAATCACAAAATATATTATTAAACTTTAAAAATTACTTTCGAAAGAAAATAGATAGCATCGACTATATAGTTTTTTATTAAAAAAAAGGATTCATTTTGAAAAAGGAATAATAATTAAAAACTCAACAACAGCGCCGTAAAATCGTGATTGGCTCCAAGTGAAAACTCGTTATGGCGATCGTAAAAGTCGACAATAATTAGGCGGCCACAACTGCGAGCACCGGTATCGATATGAGCTGATTACGAAAGAAATACAGTCGTAGCGCGTTGATTTATTGTTTGCTGCCTTCGGTTTCATCGTATCACTTAACATACAAGACGCACAAACATAGCTAATGTGCAGCAAAACTATAACTGGTGTAATTTTAAAGGTTATTTTATGTACATACATACATATATATTCTAATGGCAGGATGATAGATAAAGAAGCCTAAAATTTTAATTATATACATATACATATTATGCACTACAAACAGTTCCTGATTATTTTTTCATTTATATTAATTACAACACTATCACATTTAATAAATAATTTGTACTAAAATTTTACTTCCAAAGTTCCAATAAAAACTTCGCCGCCATTCAAAACGCCATTTTTTAACGAATCCATATTGTTATTTAGATCTCGACCAATGATGTCATGTAAATTCAGGGTCATACTTAGTGTACACCCACTCATCATATATTCAAACGCCAAGCTATAATATTTCGTGTTGTTATATTCCGGTTTAAAGGGTGAGTGAGCCAGTGTAACTACTGGCACAGTGGACTTAACATCTTAGTTCCCAATCCAATCCATTGGCGACGTAAGGTATGGTCAACATTTCTTACAATCAAATGCCAATCAACCTTGGGCACTAAGATGTTATGTCCCTTGTGCCTGTAATTACACAGGCTCACTCACCCTTTAAGCTGGAACACTGTTGTATTCCAGTGTAAAGCGAAACAACAGTACTTGGCATTGTTATACCAAGTACTGTTGTTTCGCGATAGATTATCTGATGAGTGGGTGGTATCTACCCAGACGAGCTTGCACAAAGCCCTACCACCAGTTTCAGAATGTAGGACATACAGTAATTTATTTGTCACATAGTATTAATACGATTTAAAATGAATAAGTTAGTCACTAAATTAGTCACTATTAAATTTGCCGTCTATAATATGGGCAAGTATTTCAATAAACGAATATTAAAAATGACGTACGGCAAGCAATAAAATGAAGCACACCATATAGCACACAGGCGGAGAGAACGCTGGCCTCGATATTATTATTATATTATTTGTTATACGACGTTATTCAAATATCATATATCCCTAAATTTTAAAACGTTAAAAAACGAGTTGGAGTCAGTGCTATCATATCCACGAGACAAAGTGACAAAAGTCTGAAAGTAACTGCTTGACTTGCTTACTTGACAAGTCTTTGAAAGTAAATGTAAATACTATTTGTATATTATATGTTACAATAACAGAGTATATCAAATTATAAGAATAATCGAATATAAACAACCTGTTAATTCAGATGGACATATATATCAGTTTATTATAACAATGAATTCGATTATATCTCAGAAGATAACTCAATGTAATCATCGGTTTCAAGTAATTAACCCTGACCACCATAATACATGAGATTCAACGATGCAGCGCCACAAATTATCGTTAATTGCTTTGCATGGTATATTAATACGGATAAAATATAAACATAAATAAAATTAATCGAAACGACTTCTCGTATGAAAAGAAAAAGAAATACTTAATCGTATAAAAATATGTAAGTAAGCTACGGGAGTTATTTATATGAAACGGAGGTAGTCTTGTGAATGTGACGAATCAATGGCCAGGATCGTGTTGAATTCGAACTTTGTTTTAGGGTCATAGATAGACCTTTCAATAAAAAAAAATAAACCAATACACACGAGAGAAAACCTGGTTACGGTTGATCTTTTAGTCAATTAACACAATATTATAAAGAAAAATAATTAACTAATAGCAACCGACCGACCAACAAAGCCTTCTGTTCCGATACGCATATCTTAGAACATTTCCTACACACGACCGTTTTCTCATGGTTTTATCTTTCAAACGCACGATCGTTCCCTTGCCCTCAAACTATTTATTTGGAATCGGCGAACAGTGTAAACTGCATGTAATAAGGTATTGGAAGCTGTACTCAGCGCAATAAGTCAGATAATAATGAAAATCATATTTAAATCAAAAGTATAAGCCATCATAGCTCTTACACTAAATGTTATTATAGGTAGTAAATAAAAGTAATTACTAGTTTTCACACTTTATGAGCTAGCACGGCGTATATTGAAAGTTTGTTTTGATAAGCAATTCGTTAAGGAAGGCAATTATATCGCAAAGCTTTTTGAAGCATGACAACAACACTTGTTCCGGTTTTTGAAACGCTTGAACGTACACTATTTAATATTACCCAACGAATATTGTACACTTAAATTATTATATATTCATAAAATAAAACTTAAAAGTTATTATAAATCAAAAAAACCGAGATATGCTTATATTAAAAACAACATATTATACTTGTTATTTAAGTGGACCATAAAATTAATAGGCGGTTAAAAAAACTATCAGCAACCTACATCAATCGGTTAACACGTGCGACCTCTGGTTCACGGGTGTTCTTCTCAATCATAATTGCATCGTCAAACATGACCAATATTAATGTGAACAATAATTAATCGTTTATTTAACATGATTTCTTATGCGTATACGATATTCTTATTACTATTTAACTTACATACATTGTTTATTCGAATTTATGTACGGATATTAAATAAACTACGATAAAACTAATTATTCTAAAACGTATCTTTATATATAAAATAACATGGTACATGAAATATTAACGCTGAGCCGAAATAACCGAAGCTAAGAGCACGAAATTTAGAAATAAGGTTTATTGCTTAACGCCCACTTGATAAGGGATTATTAATAATTGTATCCCTCGAGGAGTCAAAATATAATAGTTAATTATTTTATTTTATTTTCAGTTAGTTACTATATAACTTGACAAAATATTACAATTGCAGGCATATTTGTACAACAAATTAAATGTAAAGTTTTAACTGATTAGACTAAATGTATCGATATCAATTACTTCAATTTCAACAAAAAAAAAAACAACCACCCAAAAATTTAAAAAGAAAATAATACTCATGATAAATATATAATGGACTATAAAATACGATATTGTAATACTTCAACAAATAAAAATTATGTATATTGGTACAAAGATCAGACTCGGTATCAACATATTGCAATAAACTTTATGAAATAACTAGTTTCTGCCCGCGGCTGCACGTACTAGTGGGAGGAGGAGGCAGGGATTAGGCACCCGATACCCTTATCTGTACCCATGCCAACGTGTATACAGAAATTCATAATGATTAAGCGAGCAAGTACCACTGAATTTTCATGTGCTTAATTTGTGATTATAATTCATCTCGTGCTATACGGTGTTGGAAAACATCGTGAGGAAACCTGCATGTGTCTAATTTAACTTAAATTTTGCCACATGTGTATTCCACCAACCCGCATTGGAGCAGCGTGGTGGAATAGGTTCCATACCTTCTCCTCAAAACGGGAGAGGGGGCCTTAGCCCAGCAGTAGGACATTCACAGGCTGTTACTGTACTGTACTGTAAGTAGTTAAGACGTTAATGCCTAACAAAAACACAAACAATCAAACAAACTCGCTTCATACTTATAATATTAGTACGGATTCAATTAATAAAAAAAAACTAATAGTTACATTATAAGCCCACTACATACTAGAACTTTTATTGCACTCGTAATTTAAGAAAATGACATACAATTACTTGAGTATATTGGTATAAAATGTAAATCCGTGCATAAAGTACTCGCTAAATTGACCATAAGCAGAACTAAATGTAACAGATCCAGTACAAAACTTTAAATATATAGTCCAAGTAAACATCTCTCGTTCGTTTCATTTGAATTTCGTATTATTTTTAACGGCTACTGAATACGGAAAAGACGGCGGTCACTTTAAATGACATTATATATCAAACGCCACTTTTCGACCCACGTCGACATTCTCGAGACTTGTTGTAGAAATCAGTTTAATATATACATTAAAGTTTATAAATAAATAAATAGAAAGTTTTAATATATTTCATACACATTCACACATCTCATTTTAAATTATTGATGGTATTATTACATAATAGAGAAATACGTTTTCAACGGTGACAGTCGCTATGTACAAATAATTAGTAGCAGTAGTAAAACATTAAAGCAATCAGTAAAAATGACATAAAATATAATTTTTATTATTAGATTAGTGTATCGACCGACAAAATAAATTGAAAAATGTCAAGCAGATCGTAATATCAATAATACTACACAATACAACCATACAACTGTAACTTGAAATAATCGAATAAAAAGCGAGCAATTGCTTCGACTGCAACTCGTTGTTAATCGATACAGCACGATATAACATCCATCGGTAAAACAAGTACGCGTGAAGATGGATATCTACCGAGATTCTAGTAGCCAGGTTAATCGAGTCAGCGGTATCTGGATTATGTCATTAAAACTTCATCACACGCTCATCCGCTGAGCTAACTGCACTTTCAAGTCAACGTACACTATAAAAGCACAATCTTTGGACCTAATACGAAAGCCTACGTGCATAACAGGAACGGTTATTACGTATCAATAAATTGTTTATTAATCACAACTTTTACGGATACGTCATCTTAATAGCAAAAATAACAAAATTCAAATTGCGAATATATTAAAAATATTCTATCCATTTACGTTCGCATTACGAAAAATTAAAAGAAAAATTGTGAAATAAAATTGCTCCCTTGAAACATCAGTACCCACTGAACTGGGTAAGCTGTGAATATTATATTTGACAATTTCTTATGGATCCGTACGAACTTGCTGAGAGTTTCAGAATTGTGCTTGGAAATTCGTGTCGGATCACGCTTTAGGAGCGTATGAGCTATGTCACTGTTCACATTATTGTCGCATATAAGGTATGGTATCAAAAAATGCTTATAAAATATGTTTAAAAATTATTAAGTCAGTCCGCTTTCATGCTGTTCACTGCAAAGATCACCTTTTATTTGGTCAAGTGCAATGGCGGTTTCCGCTGAGATGGCCTAGTGAAAAGAACGCGTGAATCTTAACCGATGATCTTGGGTTGAAACCGAGCAAGCACCACTGAATTTCCATGTGCTTAATTTGTGATTATAATTCATCCCGTGCTTGACGGTGAGGTACTCAAATGACACGTGATTTATAACGCTCTAATAATATTACCAGTACATCTTTAAAATACTCGCGCAACGATAAATTATTATAGTTGCGAAAAGACTTCTAAGAAAAAACCTTTCCGATACGTAAAAAAGTACAAAGTTACAGATAAATCTAATAAAGCAATATATATAAGGAGAATTCGCTACAAGGAGGTCGCAGTCAAAGTGAAGAGCTCGACAAGTTTACGGCGCAAAAACCACTAGTGTTTGTGGCGGCAAGCGAAACGGGTTGCAGTTTTTGTATGGAGCCCATCAAAGCTCGGTGTCGCGCGGCGCGTCGTCGCTCAAATGCGGCCCTTTCTAATTGGACGTCTACCTGTTGCGTCGCCTTACAGTTTTTTTCAGCTCCCTGACGAATACAGTCGGTGATGAGCACTCTACGTGAAGAGTTTCGTAATAACCCACGAGGCAATCTTTCTCTGCTTTTGTGTTTCCCTTTTCGACGAATGTGGCGTTTTTCTTTTGACCATAGCATTACGTCTTGACATATTATATACATTCACCTGTTTTTCATATTTTACAATATGAAAATCAAAACCGACTTATTCTTAATTCAAGCGGGCGCTCACTAGTGAATCGTAATATTAGAGGATTAAATAAAAAGCAAACTATCACCGAATATAGATTCTACAACTAAGCAAGAAACTCAATACAAATCCTACTTCAATGTCACATTGCATAAACATTCAAAACCAGTATTTATATATCCAAATTATAATATAAATAAATAAGCAACCAGAACCATTGCCTCGGATACCGTACCAAAAATAAAAGTATTACGTGATTCGGCGTGCTGCTACAGCTCCCACCCGGCACAATAGAGCGGAATATTAAATTCGGTTATGTCCGGGGTACTGTACGGTCCCATGATGATCGGTTTTGTTACTTGTAATCATTAACGGTCGGCGGTGCGTGACACGGCGCGCGATCAAGTGCGCGACGCGACGGTCCGACGCGTACGCCGATTCTCCACGCGCTTCTGCCGTGCGACCAGATACAGCCGGAAACGGAGTGACAACACAACAAAAGGGCACTTACATTCATTCATGCTTTTTTTTCCTACTGCCACCTGACTCTACGGACAGGTTCTCGAGGTCTATTACGAAGCTCATTGGATTAGAGTAATTTTAATATTATAATAATTTAATTTTAACTTATCATTTAATTACGATAGCAGGGACGTATGTTCATGTTGATAGACAAACAATTGAAAAAAAGTCCTGCATAATATTTTCTTTTATTTTACAAACATAAATACGTGTTACCATTCATTTTTTCATTTTGTAAAAAATTCACACATGTCACGTCAATAGTTTAAATTTAAAAAAACGGCGGAGGGCACATTCATATATAATATTTATTCTAAGCCTTTTCCGAAACGTGCTACACTTTTTAATATAAGTTTTGTTTGTGTACATCAAATTAATACCTTTTTTTAGTTGGCAATATCAAAACTAAATGATTTCTCATTTACCAGTATAGATTTTACTATACATTTGTTTAGAAACATGTTCAACTTTGGGTATATGGAGGGGCAGAAATTAAACATTTGTAAAACAAAGCAGTATCAAAGTATTATTTTGTTACTCTTAATATATTAAGATATGAGTAACACAATCACGAACGAGATAACATATTAAGATGTAGGTTGACTAAAACAAAACATCGAAGCATGATGTATGCAGTCAGGAGATACGCGATCTCAACGTCTTGGGTGGAAAGTAGGACATGTTATCGTGTTAGAACCGTTTGTATCGTTGCTTTAAACGTGCCGCTATTTGATAAGTTTTTGCGGTGAAACATGCCTTTCGACATTACGATAGATCAAAGCATCGTTGCAAACGAAGACCCTCCATACGCGAAACGTGCCTTATACTTAAGTAGCTACCGACGATCACCTGTAGGTAGGACATATGAAAGTGTATATCTTGTGAGGCAATATTAAAACTACTATAGCTTTTAATTTTATACATAAGACCTAAATAAAGATGATTAATAACTTTGTTTAAATTAAATTAACGATAAAAATCTTTGTCTACGACTATGAGATATTTTACGCTTAAAACTATGGAAGAACGCATACATTTACAAAACCCTGTAAGGATATCTGCCTCCTAAACTGATCGGAGTTGAACGATAATCAGCGGGTGGCCATATTATCGCCCGCAGTTGTGGCCACCAACCATCGTTTTGACGTGGCTTGATTTGTGCGCGAGCGCAACGATCTATCCCATGCGCCAATTTATTGCCTTTTCTAGACTTATAGCGGGACTAACAACGAATTAGAACGGTCGGCCTCGTTGCCACATGGAATTTCGCTAGCGGTGAGAATTCAATCTTTGTATTTCCTTTATACTGCAGTTTTATATTGTCTGCAAATTAGTATTAAAACCTAACACATTATTCAATAAACAACAATTTTGAAAAGAAAATTCGTAAGACAGAAGCTTTTCATAGCATAATTAGTCACGTAAATAAATCATGATAAAAAGGTGATTGAGTCATCGACTCAAATCAGTAGTAAGAATGAAAAGGTAATCACACGAAACCGATAAAGGTACGGCTATAAAAAGAACATAAAACAGTAATTAATGTACCAAGAGTTCATTTAACGCAAAACCATTGTTTAACATTAAGAAAACTTTTCAAATTACAAATGATGAATTTGTATTTGTAAACTCATGCGTGACGTAAACGTTCGACGACGACAACGCGGTTTTAGAACGTTATGAAAACAATCGAAAACATAATGAGGGTATAAAAAAACGTATAACAATCTAGCAGGAGGGATTCTTACTTATTGGAGTTATTCATGAAATACTACTTTACTTTGTGGTAGGTACCACTCACTCATCAGATATTCTTCCGGTAAACAGCGATATTTACTATTTTTGTGTTCAGGCTAAAGGGTGAGTGAGCCAGTGTAACTACAGGCAAAAGGGACATAACATCTTAGTTCCCAACGTTAGTGGCACATTGGCGGTGTACGGATTGATTAATATTTCTTACATCCGTGACGACCACTTAACATCAGGTGGCCCATTAGAAAGTACACTTACACTGACTGACTTCTGACGGCTGTTTCTCTCTAGTGCAGAGCATAGTGAGAGCTGCAATATTAAGATATTTTAAAAATGTTTTACAATAAACTTTATCCATTAATTTAGAGGAGAGAATTTAGCATATTTTGTGAAATCAATTTAAATCTAGATTAAAATTTAAATTGTTCTATACACCTAAGTGTCCCCGTTGCCATGTGTCAGGCTAAATGACACACATACATACTCACTATCAGTATCGAACACGATTGAATATCGTAAATATCTGGCGCACACGTGACACGGTACGCTCGTACACAAACTACCCGTCGCGTCGCCCGGATCCAATTTCGGTGAAATTTAATGTAAATGCATGAATTTTCCCCGTGCCACTCGTACAATCAGTGTCGAGAGCTGACATTTGCATATGCGTTGCTGAAATTTCAAAATAGCTATTCCGCGGAGCTTAACCGAGTTCAAAACTTGGCGAGGACGAGAGACGAGGAAACGCTGCGGCGATGCGGCGGGATGTACCTCATGTTTGACATAACGGGGGCGGGCGCTCAACGGGAGCCGCAATATTAAATGCATGTTGCATTCTCGAGATGCTCGTAAGTTATGCCGTAAAAAAATTATTACCCTTAAGACGCTATTAGTCTCGTTATCTTATAGCATATGGCAAGGCGTACGCCACGCTTGATGCTACTTCAACAGATTTGCTACAAAAAAAAGTTAGCAGGTGCTGCTCCAGTTTATTTGGTGGAAAATCCGAATTAGCCAGAAATGCATCGCGCTCGGATAACTCAGCACATGTCAATACCAACTGACGTAAGTGATATCAGCATCTTGTAGATACTTAATTACCATATGGTCGAGGTTTAATTATTTATTAAACAAAAACTTAATACCACGTTTCATTTATAGATACTTCATTTAATATTTATAATTTCGAAAGCTATATAAAATACGAGTAACTGCGCTATAAATGTCGTATTGTTTTCGAAGGTAATAAAATCGATTTCAAATATCCACAATTGTTATCGATTGGGTAATAGGCGGTAATAGTTACTTGTTACCAGGAACAGCATTCATAACGGAATAAGATATTAAAAATGTAACACCAATGTTCGTTAACAAGGATTTTACAAGTATACGACTGGAACTAATATATTCCGGTTCGGCTCGGTGTTACTCTTGATTCTTATAAGGCAAGTACTCTGTTTGTATCTAATAGCCGTCCCAACGCACTTTGAGTATAGAAAGTGCACTTCAGTCAGCGCATATACATGTAATCTATAATATCTATTACGCAGACGGTTACTCCTCAAGATTAGCCATCGTGTCTCAAGTCTAAAGGACATTTAAGATAATTAATTTGAAAGAAATATCGACCTTTTCTCATTGAGCAATTTAAAAAGTAAAACTAAAATACAAGACACAAATCACCATTTGCCACCGTAATCAAACTATCCCACACGATCCAGCAAATACAATAACGTAATGATAAAAATGTACAAATCCAGGTTATTAACGAATATTTCGATTACATAAACTCAATAATAATAAAACTAATATTTCTCAGGTGCTACTACAAATTACTTTACGCCTACTGCACAGCCAATCAAAGATCAATTCCATTTGATCCGTCTGAGCAGCTTAGTACTGCTTGTTAACGAGAAACTGCCTACTACCTACTACCTAGACGGTGTGCGAATAAAGACACGCCCGACTGATTGGCGCGCCATAAACTGGTTTTAAGAAAGCAATCACTATTTATATCTTTAACGATAACTAGATTTCGATCAGATATTGTTAAGAGTTACAACATAATGTTTGTTTTAGAATTGTTTATTATAACAATAGTCTGAACGTTTTTATTATTTCAAACTTCCAAGTACAAATACGGTATATAAAAATATAATATCAAATGTATGATACGCTAATATTATTTGAAGCCCTTTGGGTTTGTTTTTGAACGTTCTAAAAGTAGATCGTAGTATAAGGTAATAAATAGTCAGTAATAGCGCCTCCAGAAGCATATAATAAAACAGGATTTAATATATTTTTTAAACACATATGTTACTAACTAAGAACGATCATGACACTACTATCTGAAACGACTCCCTATTATCAGTTGAGGGGTATGAAAGTTAATCTGCAGCGCCATCTAGCGACGAGTCCAAGCAAACAGGATTCTATAAAAAACTTTTTTCGTGAAAACATATATGTATGAGCCAAATTTTATGGTTATCGGTCAAAAGTTGAGGAAATCTTTCTCATCACAAACTGAGTAAATATGAATCTCCAACCAGTGTTAGTTTATATTTAATATAATATTGTAAAATAACGAATTGAAAAACCAAAGTTATGAATTTTTTTATAAGTTGTAACAGCAGTCTGAAAATAAAAACAAATTAATATTATATATAACAAGTATCGTACACGTATCAAGCCGAGATGGCCCAGTGGTAAGAACGCGTGAATCTTAATTTGTGGTTATAATTCATCTCGTGCTTGACGGTAAAGGAAAACATCGTAAGATAACCTGCATGTGTCTAATTTCACTGAAATTCTGACACATGTGTATTCCACCAACCCGCATTGGAGCAGCGTGGTGGAAAAAACTCCAAACCTTCTCCTCAAAAGGGAAGAGGAGGCCTTAGCCCAGCAATGGGACATTCACAGGCCGTTAATGCATAACACGTATCTCTATCTAATCAACACAAACAGCTATTTTCAAGAGCATGTCCAATTCAAAGATTATTTAAATACATTTCGCTTGCAAATCTCATGTAATAAATATAAACGTATATTTCTTAAAAACTTGTGTTTTAATTAAAACAAACGATAAATCAATATAAACTTCAGCAATTAAAAACGCCCAGTAAAATCTAACATCGAAAATAATTGAATTTCAGCTTTGGTCAAGCTGGAGATCATAATTAAAAAATATGTGTCAATTTTAGGGTTCCACGTATTTAATAAGGATCAATTAAATTGTTCTGTGTTCGTATACAGAACAATGACACTAAAAGTTAACATTTAAATTTATTTACTTCATTTAGTTTCATTCGACATTGAATAAAATAAATTGAACTTATGAACAAAAACCTGCTTCTGTTAAACGTTCATTAACATTCAAGATAGTATGTATTTATTATGCTTCAAAAATTAGGAATCTATGATTGCTTATATAATTTTGTACGTTTATATAAAATCGAATGAAGTACTCATCCTATTGAAAAAAAAAGACTACCGAAACAGACGTGCAGCAGGTTTTATAACCAATAAAAACAACTATAGTTATAAATTTTATAAACGGCCGAGATGTAAAACCAATTTGCCCGCATCGTTACATTTATTTTTAATGCGAAATAATATTTATAACACTTTTTAATATTGTAAATTAATACACAGCGCTAACGCGACGCTATAATTCTATGTTTTAATGTCACAACGTATTATTTTTATAATATAGGAAAGAATACCAATAAGAAAAGAACGTGTTCATTATTCAAATAATATTACAATACTTTACTTTACGTTATGTATAACGGATGTATAATATCATACAAATCAAAAACATAACCATAGCCGCACACATATCAGTACGCTTATAGCTTAGGAGACTTCATATCGTAAAGCTATCAAACAATGACACGACGTTCGTTCGAGATTAAATTTAAGCCCACGCCATGTCTCACATTACAAGTGGAGCGGGGAATGGATTTCTGAGACCAGCGAAACCATTCATTCATATACATAGAATTTATTTCATTTGCCTACCGAGGAACCGAGAACGATCGAAAATACACAAATATCGTTTTAAATTCGGACGCGATCGGCATAAACGCGCAAACTTAAATAAATGAAAGAAACTTTAATGGACGCATTTATACAACAATTACCGGTTATCAAAGAGCAATTAAAGAGGCAACGCGCGAACCGAGAGACCCGCCCCGCATGCTCGATTTACTTTTGACTTCGATTAATCGTTCTTTTTGTTCGGATCCAATCTTACTCATTTGCATAAGAATGTTACTGGAGGAATATTAGTCGTTTAGTGAGGCGGCATGTTCAATTTTCATCTAATTCTCTCAGATTACTTACAGTACACAATACATACATATAGGCTAGTTAATAAAATTAAATCTAAGTCGAAAATCGGACGTTCATATCTGTAGGTTCTAAATATGTCCGATATAATTCTGCTACCGGTATATGTACCAATCCGCATTGGATCACATCACCTTTCGAGAAGGTCTCCGTCAATATTTATTTTATCTTTTATTCAAAACATAACATAACATTTTTATAGATGTCTCGAGTGACAACACAGTTTAAGAGAGAAATAGAGACGGAGTCGAGATTAACAATAGAGAAATGGTATTCTCACCTACTTCACACGTTAACTCTATAAATAAACAATAAGATATTTGCGTATTTATATAAACAAGGCATTGACATGCTGACAAGGTTGATGAGTCATGACGCCGGCTTTGCGCCGACGACGTCTGGCCGGGCGCTGTTTGCGCAACGCAACATCTAGGCGAATGTTGCATTCATGAAATATCAAACTTGAACTTATCCAACGGTCAAGCGCAATGTAGCAAGAATCAATGAAACACATCGCTTAAACCTTTAGTCATAAATAATAACATTAACTCGAGAAATTTGAAAATCGATTGAATAAAATGAAAACTTTTTCGAAGGCAACAATTTTTCGGGTCGAGTACCGATCAAAGCAAAAAGTTAATTAAGTACCAGTCAATAGTCACAATATAAGGCTGTGTATACATTACACCAATCAATCGTCTAGATACACTATAAAAAACTGCAATAGCGATTGACTATTTAATTTATTATATAGACGAATTACTCCTCGCGATAAGATTCTCAAACATACATTAATACACTAAAGTGATACAACAAATTGTGAGGCACAAATCACCTTCGATTTAATTACAGTTTTTTCGCTCTTGAAAAATACACAGCACTCATACATACCACACGCACACAACCACCGCACTTGGCAACAACCAGTCCGATTTAAATAATATCTTTGGTTAAACGACATATATAAGGAAGGTATATAACTTGATCGAAGCAGAAATCGTAAACGTCAACCAATATAACGATGGCATGTGCAATCCAAATTTCACAAAAGTAAAACCTGAAAATTAACTATATATTAGTTTTCAGGTTTATCGAAACCTAATATAATAATGCAATGATATTATAATTGCATATAACAACATATATTATAATGATACTTATGATATTATAATTGCATATAACAACATAATACAAATGGGCCATCTGATTGTAAGTGGTCACCACCGCCCATAGACATTGGCATTGTAAAAAATATTAACCATCACATACATACCAATGCGCCACCAACCATGGGAACTAAGATGTTATGTCTTTTATGCCTGTTGTTACACTGGCTCACTCACTCTTCTAACCGGAACATACGAATACTAAGTACTGCTGATTTGCGATAGAATAATTGATGAGTGGGTGGTGCCTACCCAGACGGGCTTGCACGAGAGGACCTCGGCCAGCATTGGGATATTAAAAGCTGTTACTCTTTCTTCCTACCATCCACGTAAAAGATACTGCGGATACAATATGACAAAAATATCAATTCGACAACGAAAAATTTTAACCTAATTTTAATAAATGATCGGATCCTATGTATGTATCTAGTTGAACGGCAGGTGGGTCTGCGCTATGGGAAGATCGGCCGTGCGCGTCCGAACCGAACCGAGACTAATCGCCGCTAATTGTGACGATCCTCACTAACAGAGATCGGAATAGATCCGTAAATCTTTCGTAAGTACATTTTATTGTATTATATTCCACTTTATCGAGGAAACTTTTTTTTCACTTCATCTTCATATAATTATCTTCATATATATACATAAGGTAAACGATAAAAAATGACATAAAACTAATGAAAATTACAATATTTCCAATTTTGTATTATCTAGTGTAAGTGTCTATGAATAAACTTAAAATCATGTAATCATTTTTTGAATTTTTTACATTATATATATATTCAGGTCACACATCCACCAGGATTGTTTCCGCTAAACGTTATTCTCCCGCCATAGATCTGTGCACTGTTCCGGTTTGAAGGATGAATGTGCCAATGTAATTACAAGCACAGACATAACATTATAGAATATGGTGACTACTTTAATCTGGGAGTCCAACAGATAGTCAGGCTTCCAAAAAAAAAAGAGAAAATTTGTTTAATAGCGTAAATATCAGTTAAGCTTTGGTAGGTAAATCGCATTCGAATCCGGAAAAAACAGGAATATTCATAGATACTCAAATACGAGTATAATTATGGTAGCGATACGCTTAGACTTATAAATTTAAATAACCTAGTGACGTTCTAATTGTTATATATGTAAAACACTGTAACCACCACCAAACGAATGTAGCGAGTAAGATATCTTAATTAAACATTGAATGATATAAATCGTAATCAGACAGAGAAAAAAACGAAAATAAATCCAAAAGGTAACATTATCAAAAGAGATCAACGCGATGTGTCTCAACCCGGTTCCTGATCAATGTCTTTATACCAAGTATTTGAATATTCAGTGTGATGCCACGAAATGCATAATTTATACATCCTGACTAATTTAAAATACTTGTTATTCGGTACAACGTATATAAATATCTTAACGATAATATTTTAATAAAGTTATGTAAATAGCGGTGTAAATGAGACCAGAATAATATATTAGGTTTCAGAAGATGCATGAAGCAATACTGTATCCGATCTCCACTAATTGACGTTGATTCGACATTGGTGTTAGAACTGAATATTTCTTGACATAAATATACACTTTGACGGCCGTTGACCATTTCTTAATAGACTTCTACAACCATATTTAAAATATAACTACTTCTTGAGAAAAGAATTTTGGAATTTGACAACTCTCAACATAAATTTTAGAATATCTGCCTATAAAATCTAATATTATATGACACGTAAAGTAGGTTAATTTATTGAAGAAATTAATTTCTTTTAGATTCCTCCTTCAAAGCGAAAGCAAAACGATAACGTACAATGTAACCTATTTTTTTTTATTTGTTTGAAGAAGGAAAATGTCTGGGTCACCAGATAGTAAGTCACCTTCACTTAGACATCAGCCCTGTAAAAATATGAATAACTCAATATACCGCAATGTGTTAAATGCTATTACACTGTCTCAATCACCCTTCAAAACTTGTCAGCTTGTCCTTCTGGAATATGTTATATTTGGGCATTACAATCCGTACTATATTCAAGGCAAGGGTAAAATTTACAAAGTATAGGCAATGAAAAAAAAAGTGTATTTACGTCTGGTGATAGAATAATCGATGAGAAGTTATAACCATTTAAACCGAATTTAATGCAAAAATTCATTGGAAGAACCATAAAATTAAATATATGTACATAAGGTAATAAATATTTCAAGAGCTACTAACATTTTAGACATGGTATAGTTTTTAACCGCACCTCCTTAGCTCACAAATATGATAATTACCCACTTAAGTAAATTGGTACTCATAATCGTTTATTTTTTTAATGACTTAATTGGATTTAAAATACACAGCAGTAACATTATTGTGTAAGGGAATGTTGTTCTAAAAAATAAGCTGTTCTTATTATATTGCTCTGTTTTAATTTCTATGCTACTGTAATGTAATTTGTTTACTCACTTATACGAGCAAAATAAACAAAATAGCTTCTAAATTTCGTGGTTCGGTGGTAAAAATCCTAACTTAACTACGTCAAATCGCAATTTCATCCATTAGTTATAATTAATTACATAAAAATCGAAAAAATGGCCTTCATTTCAATTAAAATTTAACAATATATTATTTATTGATAATAAACCAAAAATATAAAAAATAATATTGCAGTATCGTAAATTTTATTATTACGACCAATATTAAATAATTGATTTATTAAAATTTTGTTAAGCCTATAAAAAGTAGACATTGGAAAAATAAAACAATTTTTTTTTATTATGAGTATAATCATTATGATAGAGAAAGAATATGATAATGTTTGTAATCAAGGGTGATTGGGAGCCAAGTATGGTGCGCAGGCGCCGTGCACACATCTCGTTGTGCGGCTATTAACTGTATAAGATCAATGGGTTTTATACTCGTGGGCGGAACGCTTCATTAACTATTATAACATAAAAGAAGCCCGAACTGATTAGTTCCTTGAATGTCTAACCCATATTATAAACGGTATTTATTCTGGCATTTTTATTGCGGTCTTAGATTTCTATTGTTACGTAATACTTTTATTGGTCGTAATAATACAAACAAAGAACACCTACGGTCGACACATCGACGGAACATGAGAAACACAATACGGACACGATCTATAAAATAAGAAGTGTATACGTGTTCGACTCGTTTATTGATATCAGTCGACGGAAGATGAGTAATACATGGGCGATGCCAGTAGTACAATGGGGACACGAATTACGCAGTAGCGACTAGTTATCTGATTATAAATATTATTGTCCATTCTTTTAGGTGAGACGGTCATTAATCGAATGGTCGATAGCGAGGGTATCGCCTTACGAACGGCATTGTTGCTCCACAGCTTGTTCCTATTTATCATGACGCCTTGAATATTGTTATGGTGCATACAAAGCGCTACGCAACAAACCAACAACGGAGATGGCTTTATCTCGTAGCAGAAACACTAATATTATTAATATATTAAATTCAGATTATCATAAAGACGTACAAATTGTGTAATTTTAATTACACGTTCTTATACAATCTTAATCAGCATCGTGTGTCACGCATATTAGAGTCACGATTTCGTCAAAGTTAAAATAATTTGCATATAAATTACTTTCGACGATGCGTAAATCTACGTGTTGCTCGTAAGGAATAGAGATTAATGTGGTAGGTGTCTCCGTCGGGCAACGAGGGACAAGTTAAGCCGACATCCGTCAACGCCGTCCGTAATCGCCGAATCGAAGATCAATGCTAAGCCCGGCTTATTGAACTTCAACGGATTCAGATCCGGCAAACTCGTTCCGAGTTCATCGGTCGCCCCGCTTACTTGACTATTCACATGCTTATCTTCTCTAAATCTGACAGCATTCCGTTCATTAGACTTTCATATACTTTCATACGAACCTACGCGTATGAGACGATATGTGAAAACAGTGTTATTTATCATCTATACAATATAAACACAAATTATGTTTGAAAACTAATTTATATATATAATATTTTATAGCTATAGTTTCTTTAGTCGACCGCGATACGTCCTTCTCTCAGGAAGTACTAATCGAATTTATATAATAATTCCTTTTCTTATAGATACTTCATTTATTGATCCAAGTTATTGGTTATATAACTTCAATCTTCAATTCTTAGAAACAGAGCAGTAACCATAAAATACCAATATGACAAAATATATGAAACAGGCAATGCATAATGCAAATTGAATGCAGGTGAAACCGCGGAGCACTGCCACTAATTATAACTTTTAATTTATTTAAGTTAGTTCAAATTGAAACATATATTTTCATTTAAGTTATATATAAGAAACTAAAAAAAAAATTATCACTCATCGTGACAACGTTTAAGCGGCCCTGTACACAATCTGAAAACGGCTCAACCCGAAACACATTATGTAGAGACAGATAATTTTGTTTGTTATAGGGATACGGGATGGGTGAAAAGGGACGTATTTATTCTATTTACTGAACGTGCCTCGGCGCCGCAGCCGCTGTTTGGCGATGCAAATTTATCGAGGCGCTACCATAAAATGCGAACCTCATTGATTCGCAGATGTTGCTCATTACAAGGCGACAGGAGAACTGTGTGGCGACAGACTATAGGAACGCGACTGATTGTTAATTCAACAGATTAGTTTAAACTAAATAAATTCTGACAATGCGTTGTTATACGAATACTATGTAACTCATTACAGAAAGCAGGCTAACGTATTTATATGTCAATGTTGACATAGAACGGAAGATTTACATTAAAAAAAAGGTTTAGGTGTAGTTAAGACTTTGTGCAAAACCTCATTTGAGTAGGTACCACTTACTCATCACATATACTACCACCAAACAGCAAAACTTCCTATTTTTATGTTTCGATTAGGAGGTTGACTGAGCCAGTGTAACTACAGGCACAAGGTTGAGCCTTCAGGTAAAAAACATCTTAGTAACAAAAGTTGGTGACGCATTGGCGATATAATATGTGATAATTATTTCTCATAGTGTCAATATCTATCGGTGGTGACAACTTACCATCAGGTGGCCCAATTGCCAGCCTGCCAACCTATTTACAATAGTAAAGCATTTCTTGCACACTCAATACGCCACTAACCATTGTAATTATGCTTTAAATCGAAATGCTGCAAAACACGATTTATCTATTTGGCAGTAGAACGAAAGGCCTCACCAACCTACCGACGGTAATATTATAACTCCTTAAAATGGTACAAGCTTAATACACCGTATAGATTATATTGTACAACTAAAATATTCGACCATTCGAAAATATAAAGCACAGCAAATGTATACACATTTCAGAATAATTATACTGAAAATTCTAAAATAGCATAGCAAAGATAATTCAAATTAGAATAATCAACAAAACAGTCAAGGGAACTATAATAAATAAACGGTACGATTTTAACACGGTAGTTACTAGAAACAATTAAATTTGGTTTCTAAACTGTTTATTCAAGTATCTGAAAGCATTAGCTCAGTGCGATATACACTAAGCTGGACGTAGTGTTTCGGTGAAGTGGAAACGTGTTCGGTAAACGCAACACTAGTTTACATCGTCGCCCGCAGCCTAGTACAAACCAGTGCGGTGTAATACAGCCGCATAAGAGAGACTACTTTTAAACGTAATGCCTTAGGTTTCTCACCGATTACGACTGTACAAGACTATTTATTAGGCGTATTAATTAATGTGTCTGTGATAAAGTAATGAATTAAAAAAAGACGACATTAATTGGATTGTCCGATTAATATGTTTCAGAAAGGGTTTTGAGTCATGCAAGTTACATCGAAGTAAAAATTCTAAATATATTATATTCAAGTACGTGTGCTCTTCGAACTACGCTAGCACGGTTTAAAAATGAAGATTCTACCGAGAATAACATACAAACTTAGTCATTGTACTCTTTTCTACAAATTGAATAACATAGGTATATTAAGAAACCAACCACTTGGCGCTCGCGGGAAATACATTCTAAGCCTGTGTTTAAAATATACTATCAAACGGGCTATCTGAGTTCTTTATAAAATACAATGCTTTCTTCATTAAATCAGCGCTAAATTTTCGGATCTATGAAATCATAAATAAAGCTTAGCTCGTTATATTCAAGATGTTACCTTATTCACTTCTCAACTCTACAAAATTGATGGTTTCACCTCGTAAATGCAAAACAATCTTAGCATCCTACTCGCTCATCGCATGCCAGACAACGCGGTAATCATTGTTTTCGAAACAAAAAGAAAACGACAAGGCTCAAGTGTATATGGACGTGAGAGAAAACCGAACGCCGCCGCGGTGTTCCGATAAGTTTATGATAAATAGCCTTCGAGTTTAACTTGCCCCTTACTCGTGATATTCTTTTTAACGTCGTACCATTTCTGTCCGCGTAATCTATGTTTCATCGTATAAATATAAATCATAATTGGCGTGGAATTTCATGCTCGTTAAATATTTTCGGCGTTGATTTTATTTCGTCTAATTTGGATCGTCTGAAACGTCTTTATTCATATCATATAATAAATTGCAAATCAATGTAATATGCTCTAGTTACATTTACAATATTTGGCTGCCGATACGTTTTTGTAAATTTTACAGATAATTTACTAAGTCATCTTTTCAACGATTTTGAAATATGTGAATACGCTTTATATTTTTTTATTTATTAAAGCAATCTGTTGAACACCACAATTGACACAACAAAAACAAAATAGCATATTCAACATATAATAATAACTTGCAAAAATTTATTCTATCGATAGTGATATTGTTTCATTATGTGATTACAGTATTTTGTTTAGTTGCAAGTATGAAATTAAGAACAGCCAAAATGGCTGAGCTGTGATTGCATATAACACGTGGATCTCAAACGAAGATCGAGGATTCAAATTTTGGAAAGCATCATTAAATTTTCATGCGCTTAGTTATTGTTTAAAATTCAGCAATGTTGAAAAACATCGTGAAGAAAATTGCATGGATTGCAGTATGATCGGAACAGCAGGATGCAACATCATAACCTTTTCCTTAAAATAAAAAAACGACTTTGAACCAGCAAAGAAAACAATTATATTTCTTGAAATGCTATTGGTAAATACATCATTAATAGTATCAATGGTCTCGGAGCGATTTTACACGCGTGAGTCATCATATTAATACAGCTTACAAAAGCATAAAGCCCATTTCATTGTCGTCGGTTAAGACAAAAGCGGTAATTACAAACGATAACGGTATAACTACGCTTCGCACAAAAGCCGTGTAACACATGCAACAGTGCCACTCGATGCCTGTATTACTTTTCCCGTATTATAAAATAGATGTATGAAACACAGAACATACACGATCTATTCATAAGACATTATCTTATTAAGTTTCGGTTATATTTTTTGTATTAAATGATAAATACGTTCACGACCGAAATAATCTACTGAAACCTTGATGGAAGGCTTCCACCGCAAATGGTACGTTCACAGCACAAAAAACGTATCATATTACATTGGAACATACCAAAACGAAAACTTGTCGACAAATATTACTTAATTTAAAACAGTAGAAACTTTCTTAAGGACGCTACAATAAATATCGTCGAATTGATATAGTACATCTTCATTTTAGAGTAATTACAAGCGGACGGATTCCTCGCTTTATATATTATTTTAGCATAATAAATTTAATGTGCAATTCGAAGCGAGGCACTGGCGGTAACCGTAAGCGTTGTTATTTTAAAATAAAATTTTAAAGCCAAATGTAAAATTCTTGCCATTCTAAAATGAGTTAGTAATTTCAGGGAAATAGTATTTTTCTTTTGAATTTACATTTTAAGTGGTTCATCTTTTCTTAAACCATTTGATATATATAAACTTCAGTTGTTATTACAAGAAGTATGGGATAATGTACGATTTTAAAAGAGAATATCCTGACAAAAAGTGTATTATCATCATCCTAAGCGAAGTAAAGTACGTGCATAGTCTGTCGGTCGGTTCGCGTGATCACGCTCGGCGGGGTTCGTCACTTATTTAGAGGATCAGCTTACCCGGCATTCCTCGCAGTCAGTGCCGGAGTTTTTATTGAGCATTGACCTAATCGATCGAATCATCATCTACCCTTTGTTTACACGCTCGTTTGTTTTAACAGTATGTAATATTAACTATTAAAGAAATCAATTCACAATTATTTACAAGATCCCTAGGTTACAAATGATATTTATTTAGTGAATTAAACAACCAATTATTATTCAACATTGTATAATCATTAATAAAATTTTATGATTAATTACTGGTGGTAGGGCTTTGTGCAAGCTCGTCTGGGTAGGTACCACCCACTCATCAGATATTCTACCGCAAAACAGCAATACTTGATATTGTTGTGTTCCGGTTTGAAGGGTGAGTGAGCCAGTGTAATTACAGGCACAAGGGACATAAAATCTTAGTTCCCAAGGTTGGTGGCGCATTGGCTATAAGCGATGGTTGACATTTCTTACAATGCCAATGTCTAAGGGCGTTTGGTGACCACTTACCATCAGGTGGGCCACCTGATGGTAAGTGGTCACTCTCGTCTGGTCTATGCTCGTCCACCTTCCTATTCTATAAAAAAAAAGTGATATAAAATAATTTTTATGTTATATGTTTGAAAAAAAAATTAAGTTTCAAAACTAAAAATAATTCATTCTCACGATTCACCTCAAGAACATTCGTAAGAAAATTAAATACGCACGAAGTGGCGACGACAATAAGCCGCGCTTAATGCAAAGTTAACCAGATGATAATTTGCTATCGCATCTGGTCGACAACACCGAGTTACGCAAGACAAGCAAAATGCTGGCTCGGCTTGTAACACGTAACCACTTCATAATTGCGGCCGTAGATCATAATACTGATAGTATAGCATAGGGCTGTCATCTACCAAGGAACCTAATAGGCAAGGGTGTATCGGTTTACCGGACTACGCATGGAATGCCGCCGATTCACTTCAATAAATTAGTCTTGTAAAACATTATAGGTTAACTCAGACTGAACGTTTCCATCTAAGTAATCAGCATAAAAATATATTAAAATGTATGAATAACGATGGGAAGTAAATACATTTAAATATATAGTGTTAAATGTATTATATATATATATATATTTGGCAACCCTAATGTGCAAGTTTTGTGTACTCATAGGCCGCGGGGCGCACGACCGCTGTCGAAAGTGAATTGCAGCGAGCGATATGCCACCCTAAAGAGCGAATGCCAGCGTGACTAATATTTTACACAGTTGTCGATTTAGAAAGCGAACACACATGCTTTACAAACACATGTAAGCAAACATTGAATATACATAAATGGGAATATATACATTTTCATTCGCAATAACTAGACATTAAAAACCGACAAGCATACTTTCGTATGTATGATATTAGTAGAGGTACATATTTTAATAAAATATTCAATATTTAATCGATGGTAGTGACTTTGTACAGATCCGTCCGAGTGGTTACCACTGATTCTACCACACATATACTCACATTAGGAACATAACATCTAAGATCCCATGGTCTTATCGATGGCTTGCAACATTCGTGTACGGGCCAAGTAGGCTCATTTGGTCATCTATCATTTGTCCTAAATATTTGTATAAGAAACATTTTTACGCACTACGTAATGTAACCAATATTAAAAGTGACCTTTTACGTCATGTGTATGATTAATTAAATCTCGATATGTTTTTTTTTTTATCATTAACAACTAATATTTATAATGTTGCAATTAATATATTTACATATATCAATATAAATATGTAATATTTCATTCGAAATGATATCCTATTTACATTTGATTATCAATTATGTCATCGTCGTAGTAGAGCGATGTTAACACTCGAGTTAGCCGCGTTACCTTTCAAAAGCGTCGACTCATAAACAAAGCGACCTCTGAACTTAATAACAATGCGAAGCGGGCGTGCGAAACGGGAGATGCATCGCGACTTGCAATAATTCTTTCGTAGTCCATCGCGGTGCGCTAGAAACTTGAGGCGATATAATTTAGCGCCCCGTATTTGTTGCTACGAAAGCGATTACGTTTACAGATAACTTAACAAACTTTATTATAAAAGTTCTGACCTAAATCCTATGTTTAATGCCCGGTTACTATATTTAAGAAACGAATCCTTTGCTTACGGAAAGTAGAACCGCCTACAAGACTTAATTGAAAATCTACAAATAACAGAGGTATGAAGATATAAAGTCACACAATAATAAATAGGAAACAAACATAAAATATAATGAAAGTTTGATTGTCACGTTGAAACAAAAACATACAGGCACTTCAAATAATGAAAGTCGATCAAACAATAGAAACATACAACTATTATATTTTTCGA
Source organism: Nymphalis io (assembly GCF_905147045.1). Taxonomy (NCBI): domain Eukaryota; kingdom Metazoa; phylum Arthropoda; class Insecta; order Lepidoptera; family Nymphalidae; genus Nymphalis; species Nymphalis io. The sequence goes on from NC_065899.1 coordinate 11,571,371, forward strand.
TGCCTTTCATTAAAAAAATTTAAAAAAATGTAAGCGAAAATTAAACAATTCGACTATCCGTACGATAACGAAATAGTATCATTCAATTTGATCCCGATCTTAAATGTTATAACTTATAAGATAATAAATATAACGGTACATTAAACTTTCATCTTATTTTTATTTGTAGTATGACAAGGTCACCCAGTGTGGACACAATGACAACGGACAAATTGCTGCTGGTATCTGATATGGAACTCGTGACTCAATAAGGATTTTACATTTAATTTTGTACTGACATTTAAGAGACCTTGTTCTAATATTATTATAATGCAGGTGACCGAGATTATTTTTACAACCATATCTTTGCCAATCCTAATTTTAAAATTACGATATTATTATAATGATCACAATATTTTACCATAAATAATTAAATCGACTTACTAATTATTAAAGAGCAACAATAACCAACTTTGCTATAAACTTTTCATTTTTCTTCGTTATACAAACTACTGGTTATAACATAATTAATTAACAGTCTTAATTATAAATGTCATTTAGCAGGTGATTAGTTTAATAATGCTTTGTCTTCTTCTTTCAAATGTCCAATCCATAATATCAGAAAGAGATAAATCTGTGTTTAACTGTAAAGCCGCTAAGCAGCAGCACTAAAAACTTTAAGATTAACCACAATTGCAAATTGAAATAAGAGAGATGATTTGTATTGAGTGTTTGTTAAAATAATCTTTTAGAAATATTTGCAGTTAGTTATTGAATATCTTCTGAATCGTTTTTGTATAATTAAATGTCATACGTTTTTCAAACAACGGCAAACATTAAAAGTCACACAATAAACATCATATTGTTATCAAATAAAATTGATATTTAATGTATATTTAAATATATAGATATTCTTTAAGGCGCATCATTAAGAATTTCTCATGAAATTCGGCAGTAGCGTTCGTATAAAACTCACGCAATCCATCACGAAGCTAGTCACGCAATGATCACGTGATTATTTCTCGCTTACAGAGACAATTTATTAATTGTTCAACGAGAAAGCTTCGATAAACGGATGCGTATCGTTCAAAATTACAAACAACAACACAGCATTATTGCACTTATTACGACGTACGGCCATTAGTTTCAACAATATGCCGGTAACAGGTGCACAATCTCGTTCACTCGCTCCTTGTTATTGAAACTGACAAGTGGTCACAGCAACATTACCCATCGCTCCGTTTAAAATGAATAAATTAAGATAAAAAGAACGAAACGATACTCCACTTCAATTACCGCAACCCACACAATGATTAGACATTTTACTAAGGCATTATCGTAGAGCAACTTGAATTATTAAATGCTATTGTTATAAGTACATTAAACATGACGTAGATTAATCGTATGAAGTATAAAAGATGTTTGATTGCCTTAATTTCTTGTCAACATTCCAACTCCCCAATTTAAGGCAGTTGCTTCTTTCTCGGATTATTAATATACCAAACCTTTTGAAGATTAAAGAAAGGTTTTTATATAAAGGATTTTTAGTTATAAATATTTTAAAATTATGACATATTAAAATGATCCGTATCAAAATACTGAAGAAAATTTTACATTACTTGTATTCATAAAAAATAAAACAATACATAAGAGCTTTTAATTAATTCATATAAAAAAAAAATTACAAATATAAATTGTATTGGCAACAAAACAAAATGCATGTATGGAGAATTCTAGAACAATCGGTTGAATCTGTTTTAAAATTCAGCTGTAAGCTTTGACTACTCACACTAGCATTACATAAAAGCCGGTAACAATAAGCTTTTGACACAAATGCAATGACTGCCAATTGAATTGGTGCAACCGCGTACAAGTAAATGAAGTAATAGAAAGCACTCTTATAGGCAGTCAGTCGTTATCTGGACCAGAAGGGTGACCTTCAACTCGACGCCGTCTGAATACAGAGTAGTTTAATAACAAGAGACACTGGGAGGTAAACGTCGGACGTTTTCGTATGCAAAAAGCGTTAAGTGTTAGCCGACGCGGTTGTACGGGCCGAACATTAAACAAGAGTTTGCAGGCTAAAATAGAAATGGGATATTTGAGTAGGGTTCTTTCGCGAACGCAATTGTACTCGAACGTGTCTTGTTAGCGAATGCGCTATGCAAATAGCGGTCGACTAGGTTGAACCAAATCGCTATTGTTAGTGACGGCTTGATGGTTTAGAACTCCAAAAGTAATATTCGTTTTTTGAATTTTAAGTAGATGTCGTAATGTGAAACGCAGTCTTTTATTTGATAAACTAACGAGGCCTACAACATTAACGATGGAACCATGCTTAATCTCTTACAAATTACTTCAATGTAATAATTAAAACAAAAACTATAAAAATAAAATCAATTGCACAAGACTCTTGTTGTATATCCGGAACCACAAAACAGCGAGCAATTACATTTTATTGTCTCGAAACAATACTTGCAAGTCGAAGACAATCACATTAAAGTCACACCGAAACGAAACATACAATTATTAAAATACACAAAAACATAATGATAACAGAAGTTTATTTCATATACAAAAGAAAATCAACACTTTTATGTATTATGAACATGTATTTATAAAACGTTTAATGTTTATACGTGTTCTCGAGCTGGCCGTATTTTTTTTTTTTTAAAGAATAGGAAGGTGGACGAGCATATGGGCCACCTGATGGTAATTGGTCACCAAACGCCCTTAGACATTGGCATTGTAAGAAATGTCAACCATCGCTTATAGCCAATGCGCCACCAACCTTGGGAACTAAGATTTTATGTCCCTTGTGCCTGTAATTACACTGGCTCACTCACCCTTCAAACCGGAACACAACAATATCAAGTATTGCTGTTTTGCGGTAGAATATCTGATGAGTGGGTGGTACCTACCCAGACGAGCTTGCACAAAGCCCTACCACCAGTAAAATCGATTAATAATGTCTTAAAAAAGTTTTAATAATTACATATTCATCATACTAGTTAAATCATACAAGCGTTTTATATTATTTTAATTATCATTATTGTGGAATTTGTTATTCATAGACACAAGACATACATAGATTTCTCGTTTCGAAATATACGCTTAAAGAATTTCAAAGTGATCTATAGAACTATTTACAAATCGAACATTACGCAGTCAATACATCGGTTAGATCGAATTAATGTGCAAAACAAATACTGTATAGTTATAAGTTCAACGAAGAGTGCAAATAAATCAGAATTAAAAGAATATTTTATTTGTAAAGATAATTAATTTTTAACATTTTAAAAAAGATTAATGTTAATATGCGCAAATATGACGAGTTCCTCGCTGCTTACTTACAGCAAACTCATTTATATAGTCATTTTATACATATTTAGATTGAATACAAGGGCACGATAATTTGGTAAATTTACGTTTTATTATATTATCTAGTTACGCTCATATATGCAAAAGCAAATGGTTTGAAGAAAATCATGTAACATAATTTAACATTACAGTATTTTATGTTATATACTAATTAAAAGAATCGGTTTTATATGACCATCAGATTTATAAATGAACATGAAAAACGATTCTTTTTTAAGATTAATACGATATTACCAGTTTCAATCTTTTACTTGTAATAGCGTATGAAATTTTATAGAGAATTTTTAAAATCAACTCAATTGGATATACGACCATTGAAGCATCGTGGAAGAAAACGCTCAAAGTCTTCTTTATAAGACAGTATTCCTTTGCCAGCAAGATATTAACGGGATGGAAATTAAAATAAAAGTAACCCCCAAAAATAAAAAAAGTCCGTAATCGCAAATGAAAACACTGAAAAACTTTTTCTAATACAGTATAATTAGTAAATGCATCAGTAAATTAGATCAAAATTTATTTTACTTATAATTTGATGCTTCGTTAAATATATATATATTTTATAAAATAACAAATAAATTTTATGTTGTAATAATTTAATTTAAAATTCTCTTATAGCTAAAATAACTAAGCATCCAATTGAATAAACAATTTCTATGTTGAGTTGGAATTAGTGTAATAATATAGGCTCATTATGCGATAAACGTACGAAGCGCACTCGGCGTCGCGCGCTAAACGCAAAACACGACTCCATATTCGCAATTATATTTCAATTCTTTAAGTAACCACTGACTTGTTCACGACTTTAATACACTCATTGAATATATATAAAAAACGATCTTCCGCAATTCCTAATTATGATATAATCATATTTGATTTATAGAAGTATATATCAAATAAGATAATAATAATTCAAATTCCGCACCGAAGCAATTCAACAAAAAGGTATTCGTAAATCGACGATTAAGACGGCACTTATTTGAACGACTAAATCTGAAACGCCCGTCACCGGGTCTGGTATCATAAATTAAACAATTAATTTTAATTTTATTGTAGAAGCCATTGCTTTCGCGTCGACTTAAAGCGTGATTTGCGAGGCAAAGCCGCCGCCGACGCCGCCATCTGCCTTATCATTAAGCGTTCACGATCCTTTGCCCGCGTCCCGCAATGCGCTATAATTGTTGGCGAATAAAAGAACTCAACTAAAAGGGTTCTCGGTGAAACACGAAACACCTCAGTAAAAAGTCGTCATTCTAATAGACTTTATAAAAATTAACCTATTTTTAAAGAAAAGTAATGAGAATTTAACCTTGCGGAAAACGGTCAAAGCACTTTCATATAAAAGCAGCGGTGAAAAATATTTTTCTTAAGTTATTCGAAAACCTCACGAAAAGTACAACAGTTTTTTAAGCCAGCTCTTACAAAACATTCAAGCCAGACCAGTGTCGACTTGCTCTTTAATTTAAATTTAAAGCAATGACTTTAATGCAACTTTATACTAACTACGGTTACGAGGTTTAAAGCAAATTACACTAGACGCTTTTAATTAACACGAAATAAAAATGTATGCACAAAGTGTCAGTTTTTTTATATCCGGCGGTGTTGGCGTCAAAAAATATATTTGACAATTTCCGCTTTCATGATTTATGGTTTAATAAAAATTCTTTTACAAAAGAACTTCTGAAAATCATAGTGAACCACCATGCGCCACCAACCTTGGGCACTAAGATGTTATGTCCCTTGTGCTTACACTGGCTCACTCACCCTTCAAACCGGAACACAACAATACTAAGTACTGCTGTTTTGCGATAGAATATATGATGAGTGCTTGGTACCTACCCAGACGAGTTTGCGCAAAGCTCTACTACCAGTAATCAAATTTTTATGTTATTTGTAAAAAATTCTTATTTCATTATGAAAACTTAGAATTATGAAATATATAATATTATTAATGTTTAGACCGAATCTATATTTAGTCTAATTAAAATATTTAATTTTAAAAAATTCCGCATTCAACGACTGAGAAATACAGTGCAATATAAACTATGTACAATGTAATTTTATTTAATAGATGGAAACGAATAACAATTGAGATTCTTGTCAGTTCTCGGTAAAATATTCATTACTTTATTTTTCGACAGTATAAAGTGCCTTGAAGTCTCAGGTCAGAAAATAAGGTACCTAAGATACCCCATTTCACTTTCGGTACCCATGACAAAAATTTTTTTTCGAATTTGCCTGATGCTGTTGGCCCAAATGGCCTCGACAGCGTCACCAGCCCTGACAACGTGTATGGAAAATTTTATTATGATTGATTGAGTATTTTAGATGTGAAATCGTAACGAAAAAACTCATTTTCAAATTTATAATATCAGTTAGGATTTAATCTTACACAATGTTGACTGCGAGGCCGCGGTCACAGATACGTGCCTCGTTAACACCATACGCTAAAAACAACAATACTGCAAATGGTATTTTCAATCGTGACTTTCTTTGTATCATTAACCCAACTCAACATTAAACACTCAAATGACAATAAAGCTTGAATAAATATACATTTGAAATAAACGTCCTGGATTAAGCGTCTCTTATGCGAATTGAATTCACGTCGCTGTTTAAATTGCATAAACTTCAAGTGAACCGGTGAAGGAGTGCATATATTGAGTGCATCTGTACAAAAAGGTACAATCTCGTCGAGATAGGATAACAAGATAACAAGCGTGGAGCGGCAGACTTAGACAGATAAAAACATGGGGAGCCTACGCGCGGACGTATACCTTATTTACTTAAACGGGGCCCGCATTAAGTGCCTCCGGAGAAACTTTCTCAAACTTCGTTATGGCATGTCACGGTGCATTCCCCTTAATTAGTTACTTAAAACTTAATATGAACTTTTAGTAAAATATTTCAAAACTTAAGTAAGTGGGTCTCAGTTAAATCTACTACATAAAACATTTTACGATTTCTTCTCCCGTTTTAAAGCTCGGTGTAAAGGATAAGTTATAAGAAAATCGCGCATAAATTGTGTTTCTTGCAAGGAAGAGATAATTTCCTTAATTAATCCGGTAAATAGTGAAAATAAGTCTATCTAATAAGTCTGAGATTTTTTCTGACACGAGTTTCCTTAACTAAATAATATTATGTCAGAAATAAAACCAGCCAAGGGAGCATAATACTTCTATAAAATTATGTTATTCTATAATGTTATATGTTACATTGTGTATTTTCTTAACAAATTAAATTTAACAAGTATAACACTAAACATAATTCCGCTCTTCGGCGTTAGAGGGAAATTCTCATGAAACCTTTTGAGTCGAATGAAAATCTGCTACACTTTTATTCACCAACTCTAAGCAATAATTCATCCACTTCCCAACAGGAAAAGAAGCTCTAGCCCAGCTCTGGGGTATTTACAGACAATCATTTATTTTAACAAATTAAACATCATTATATTAGCAAAATCTAGTGTCGCATCAGTTCACACAGTTTATCTAAAAACCATTTTGTTTCAACAATCAAATTTTTCACTTAGAAAATAAAGAAAATTTAAGTTTTTTCATATTCCCTTCCGCTTATATTGTTATGTACAATAAAAAATATATTTCATATTTAGTACCTATTTATATAATTGCATGGCTGCATACTATTTAATATTCCATATATTTACACTCGTGTGTTTTATGTAAATATTATGGTCATAGTTTTGTATATTCCACGTGGATGTTCGACGCCCCCATCCACCTCCGTTTATCTATAACCTGTGAACAAGTCGCTGTACTCTGCCCACTCGCGTGACACTCGACGGCAACGGCGTGAGAAATTGCCTGTACGTTTGCTTGAATTACTTCTTATGAAAAAGGAATACTTAAATTAATTTATATATATTCTATTCTTAATTATTAAGAACAAATAAACTCTATAATTTTATAACTTACACCGTTTTATTCAAGTACATACATATGTATGTATTCCAGACCACAAGAACATGCAGCGTGAGAGTAGACAACGAATTGCTTAATTCTATTGATTTTTTTCAACGTCAACAGAAATGTGAAATGACTTCCAACACAAATTAATAATATAAGAACCAATAAATTTACTTACCAATAACAAAACAACAAAAAAAACTCATCTGTATAAATATCATAAACGTAGAATAAACACTAATGTCGAGTAAATTGTAAATAAAATAACAAGTGAAATCGTATCACAGATATCAAAAATCATAGCAGTACTCGATAACTAAAATAAATACTATTCGAAAACCTTAAGTAAATACTTAACACTCGAGTCATATAATATAGCGGTTAAAAAAACATACGAACAAACGTTCATCAAACATTAAAGAGGCTAAGAATAATAGAATCACCGGAGTGTAGTAATCAAAGCTGGCTCTAATGCGAAGGTGAGAACGGGGTGTATTTATTACTTTTAATGGAATATGAGCAATTAGAGCCGCTGATGGGATCAGTAGCGCTGACAAGGTGCAAACGAGAGTGGTCGGACCGGATACGTCGGAGGAAAATAAAACAATGCCGATGAATTACCATAGAGCGAGAGCGGAACGGAGGGATCCAGCGAAATACAATCAAGAAAAACTCTGCGGTGAATCTGAAACCACTTTTTTAAATATTTGCTTATATATATGCTTGATTAACAGAATTCCAGTTTTTAAAAAAGTATTTTGTTTTAATTTTGTAATAGCTTATAATATAACACTAACTGTAATAATAATAAGCCTCTTAATGTATTTCGTTCGAATAAATAAATAAATACAATGTATTATGTGTGAAAATTGTTGAAAATAATTGAGGTCTAAGGGAAAAAATTCCAAGAGTAAGGGTATGTGAAGGCGCCAACATCGTTCAACTAAGCTGACTCAGCAACGGCGCACTCCCGCGCACCACCATTAAAGAAACTTATCATTACGTCGCCGTAGCGTGCGCACTTCGCAGAACCGGAACCAAAACTAACCAGTCATCCTAGTTAGGACAGTCACACACTTTACAACGATCCGATCCCTCGTCTTTAAATTCTTTGTTAACCGATGCAATTATAGAAATGCTACTGACATCAGACGCGACCGCATATTTAATTAAAATTCTGACACAATATGGCATCACGCGACGATGCGAACAGTTATTTAAAGCCCATTCTGTTTGAATAATAAAAGGAATCGAACACCATACGTCGAAGTAGCTCTCTGTGCACGATAACCCTTATATTGATCAGTTAATGCCGCCATCAATTTGTACGCACAAAAAACAACCGTGACTAGATGTCGATACGTCCTTATTACTACTTTAAGTTTTAACAAAAGGGCTTAATATAATAACACAGTAAAAAAATGTTTAATAGCTACCGAATAGCTAACAGCTATCGCCGTTAAAATATTTTCTATAAGTTAACTGTTACCTAGAAGTTAAAATTAAAAATATTTATTTAACCCTACGAACCGATGGTAGGTCGATTTTGATAAAATTTAGTATGAAGCAAGTTTGTACCTCAAGGAAGGTTAAAGTGGAGATGGGCTGACTTGATCAGATCTGAACACTTGGTCAGACGGGAAGACGGAAGGTGAACTTAAGTCGTCACGGAGTGGTGGCCTAGAGAAGCGGAAAGGCCAGTAGGCAGACCACTGGCGCAGTGTTGAATGGATGCGATTAGCAAAAGACCGGGAGAATTGACGCGCCTGTGAGGAGGCCTATGTCCACCAGTGGATTAATGAGGGCTGAATATGATGATGATGTATCCATTAAACCGCAATAGAGCAAAGTGGTGGTATAAGCTGCAAACCATATCAATAAGAGGAGAAGCCTTTGCCCAGCAGTGAAACATTTAACAATTACTTGTTACCTGACTACATATGTATGTATATTAGAATTGATAATCCGTCTGCCTCGGCCACACATACGCTATGCTTAACGACATTCAATTAAACCGTAATCACTGTGACCAAACTGTATTAATACAACCTTAGTTACAGTAATTACGCACAGCGTCAATCGTTTTCAACAAGGATAACAAAAACAATACTTATAAACGGCTCAACATTAATAAGAAAGGACGGTTGAGTACGTAAATGTAAAAAACTGGTATGGCTACAATTTTTATCACACAATTATAATTAACGCCTTTAGTGACCGATGCATTTTATTTGTTATAATTTAATATTATTAACTATATACACACCAGGTAACCAAGAACGCATCGTTCGATAAAGTAGATGACAAGATGAAAATAAGAAAAGAAATTCATACACATACGAACACACACGTGAAACAGAATTAAGTATGAACTTTTTTTATATATATACACTCCACAGCGTGTAAATTTATCAAAATTTGCTTTTCGAAAGATCAGACTAACTTTTACGACTTAAAATGGGCCAAAAAAAATAAATACAAAAGCTCGATATGATGAAAATACTTCTATAAACAAAACAAAAACTTCACGGGTTATTACCCGTGACGTTTTTATTAATAAAACTTATTTTATTTAATTTATATATATATATTAAACAGTTACTTTCATAATTAACCAATGAATGGTTCCAGAGAGGATAATAGACGTTAGCATACCGTATGTAACTCATTGTGCTGTCACCGAATTAACAGAGGGAACCAAAATAATCCGCTATCCATTATGCTATTATTATTCATTCTCATTTAGCGCGTGGAATAATGTCGACGTCCAAACTGCCATTTTTCTATACGACGTGAAGTTCATTTAATTTTAACAATGTATTAATTATACGTGAGCATTCATTCGGAATTTTAGCAATAGTTTTATATCGTTGTGTTCCGGTTTGAACGGTGAGTGAGCCAGTGCAATTTCAACCAAAAGGAACATATCATCTTCATTCCGAAGGTTGGTGATGTATTGGTGATATAAGTTAACATTTCTTGCAGTGCCGATGTCGATTGGCGGTGGTAACCATTTACTATCAGGTAGCCTTTTTTGCCTGCCGCCTAACTATTTAATAAAAAAGGAATTCATTAATGTAATTAGAATTATCATATAATTTATATCGATATTGTTACTATTTTATCCATAGAATATTTTATTAAATAAAATATTAGTTCGTTAGTTACACGCCATTTGTTGGGCTAACTCTTTATAAGGAACAGGTTTTAGAGCTTATATACAAGTAGTTAAAAACACATATGCAGGAATTAAATATGATATGATGTATTTCTTCAGCGCCGATCAAGAGATGAATTGTAAACACTTAGGCACATTAAAACTGAAACCAAAGTGCTTGCCCTAACTTTTACATGAGTACATAAGGGAACAAATACACATAGGATTACAAATATTCAAATACATACAAAGATTAATTAAATATAATGTCAAACAAACAAAGTATTAAATATATATTGTAAATAAAAAAAGAAAACATCTAAAATACAATTACAACTTTACACGCTATTATTAAACTTTCTACAAAACCTTATCTTGGTGATAATAACGACACATTATTAAATATAGAAATCAAAAACGTATTTCACAGCTCCAATAAGATCACCACTAATAAAGACAAGAATAATAACCTCTGTCCTTGTTAGAAATAGACTGCCGTGTGTATTTGTATAGCGTTGATAAATCAGACAATAGGCAAAACCGAGGCAAGACAATTGGAATCGTTGCCGCGTCAAATGAGATGTTACCCGCAAGCCAATCTGCAGTTCAATTTGATTTAAAATAGGAGCACGTGCGAATATCGAATGCAGGCCGATTTGAATATTAATGAACTTCATTAAACAAATTTATATTTATTATTTTGTTCGTAAAAAGTTCACAGTAATATTAGAATTTTTAACCGATTTAAAAAAAATATGACAATCAGTTTATTTGGTATATTTTAACATTGCATTCCTTTTTGGGCAGCCGTGTAAAAACACAAAGATAATATTTCAAAGAATTTAAAGGAACGTATTACGAACGAATTTTCGCGCTAATTTTCAAATAAAACACAATACACATTTTGATATATCGAACAAAAGATAAGTGAAATTCATAGACCCTTAAATGGGCACGCGTGAATATAAAATAACAATTGGAAAGCGAACATTATGAATAACCTGAATAATAATAAAGCGTAATGCCTTTGCGAACGAAGCCATTACAAGCGGAGGCGGCTTGAATGAAGTTTCGTTACTTTGGCATCTGAGTGTTGCTTTTACAGACTTTGCAAATTAAAACTCGAATACGCTTTTCGTCTTACAAAGCTAAATTATTCCGGAGACTGTAAAGAAATTAACTATAATAAATTGATTATTGATATTACTGCTGTCCACTTAATTTTTACGATTTTTATCTACAATATTGTATCTGAACAAGTACGTGAGAGATCCTGGTCGGTTAGTCCGATAAAGAACTAATTATTACCAGTAAGTACAATATGGTAAACATAAACTCAGCGTACATTTTATAAATGTTTTAATCACTTTTTAAGTAAATACACAAATAAGGCGAACTAATTAAAAAACCAAAGCTGTCACATTGGCGGCATGAAATTACTTAAAGATTTCGAAAAAAAAAAACAGATGTACAGCGAATTGCATTACTGGAGGGGAAGGCGCATGGTGGGGTACTATTTAATTATCCCGTGGCGGAAATGTAAGGCGGGGTCGCTTTGACCCCACCCGCGGTCAAAATGGCCGCCAATGTTACAATTACAGTCTTTTATCAATCTGAGGAAGTCAGCACTTTAAATATTTAAAGAAGTAAATTACCATAATTGCCCTCTGTAACCCATTGTGTAAACGTAACAAAGTTACCGAAAAGAAGCTCCGCACGTTACTCGAACACAATTCATGTTATAGCTATTTAATAATAAATAATTTGAGTCATTCACTGAAAGAATGATGAATAGATTTTTTTTTTTAAATACGTCATTGACAAATATGATTTTTTTAAGTTCACAAAAGCTCGTAAAGGTGCTGGACCTTGCATTTACAGAGAATGAGCAATGGCTCCTCTCTGGCCAAAGGCGATTTGGTGATTTGGTGAATTGACATGTAACAGAATTTAATTCACGATGTCACCATCATCACCATAATTTTTATGAGGTTTTCGTTCACCATCTAGCACGAATGATGAATTATAAACAAAAATTAAGTACTTGAAATCTACTTGCGTGAATATGAGCACGATCTTCAAATCCACATGCTCTAACCACTGGTCCATTGCGGTTCACATTTTTTTTCACAAAAGCCTTAATCTATATTCAGAGTGCAAAGGAAAGTACGGCATTTCATTCTTTTATCGTATAAATACATAATGAACACATTGTTTCGACCCCTGAATAGACTGTCAGTTTTATCTCAACGTTGGTATATTTAATGCACTAATCTAGAAGCTGCGTCGGATAGACTGAGACTAAGTAACTTAGTGTGGATAATCGCGAGCTAACTCAATCGCGCCTCTTACGTTTTACAGGTTAGTCTTTGAAGATAAAACAGATTATCCAGACAGATCAATTTCCTTCATAACTTTATGTAAAAATACAAATGTTATTGCTACTTTATATCAATATTGAATACGCTTATGCTAAAATTTGACGAGTCGGTTGGCGTGGTTGGTGGATGCTTGCCTTTCACGCCGAAGGTTGTGGGTTCGATTCCCACCCAGAACAGATATTTGTGTGCATGAACATATTTGTTTGTCCTGAGTCTGGGTGTAATTATCTATATAAGTATGTTTTTACAAAAGAAAAATAGTATATGTAGTATATCAGTTGTCCGGTTTCCATAGCACAAGCTCTGTACAAGCTTAATTTGGGATCAGATGGCCGTGTGTAAAAATGTCCTAGGATTTATATTATTATTATTATTATTAATTATTATTATTATATAAATTATATTATTTCTTTTAGCTGTAAATGATATTAACATATCTATACACATTTTTTTAACCTTGGGAATTAAAATATTATGTCCATTTAATTATTATAATTATTCCAAGCTCTTATTTTATTTGATGTAAAAATTACTTACTATATAAACTGTTAAGAGTGAGACAGTACTGCGTTCGAGCTACATCTGCCACTGTCCTAAAAACTAAAAAATGTGCTACTATGAAAAAACGAGCCATCTAAGGAATTGAAATCCCCAATATATTAAAAAATATACCTTAAAAACCAAAGTCTAGTCTAGGCTAGTCCGATAAATTAAGAATTCCAGTCATTAAGCTGTCCAAATAAATTATAAAACAAATATATTATAAACAAGCAAATCACTTTTAAAACCACCACACAATTATTTTGGCGTTCGGCTCTAGAAAAAAGATTCTAACGCATAGAGAACAAAAAACCGCGCTCGTTGAAATCTTTTCTTATGTTAATAATATAAAATATGTCTGCTCCTGTAAAATGATATTATTAAGATTTCGAAATTCCAAGTCAATACATTCTCTTACGAAAACCTTATTTTTTATTTCAAATTAAGAACCCCGATAATATTTAAAACTCCTTAGTATCAATCTTAATTAATTCAAGCACCGCAGACAGCGAATAAATAAATTGTTGTATAAAAGAGAAGCATGCGAATTTAATTATGGGTGATTCTGATCAATGAGGAACGGTGTTGCGTGACATGGAAAAATACTTTAATTTAATATTTTAAGCTCGCATTATAAAAACATATTAAAAAAAGAACACAAATAATACCATTAAGAAATAAATACTCATATATAAGCTTGGCAATTGATAGCATATGCGACTTCTATTATAACCTACGCTGCTTAATCGTACCGCCCCGCCTGTTAGGTATTTCTAAATTTTTTTTATATTATTTACTATACAACATACATTTATAATATAAGTGTAATTTCACATCTGTGCTTTCAATGGCAAATTTATACAACCTGAGAGCATGCTGTAAATTAGCACATTACCTAGTATGTAAGATGTGAAGGGTTGTCTGTTTAGACACCTTCTATTATGCACCTCAAGGAACTCAAAACTTAATCTTGTACTCGATTATGAATGACAGAATTTTCTGTCTGAATTAGAGGTTTGAGTTTAACTTATTTAAAATATATATTAATTTATTTATTTATTTGGTAATCCAACAGTTTTTATACATAAGTTGATATATTGACTATTATATAAAATATAATTAAAACCAAAATAGGATTACACAGGTAACTTAAACATATTAATAACTAGAAGACGGTAGTAAAAGTAAAACTGTTTACGGGTGGGAACCCAATATGTGCGTGTATGTGTGTGAGTGTGAGTGTGTGTGTGTGTGGTGTGTGTGTGTGTGTGTGTGGTGTGTGTGTGTGTGTGTGTGTGTGTGTGTTATAATGAATATGAGACCATATACTACAACCGTATTCTAGAATACAACGTACATAAGTAAAATATAAAATTTTTATGCATTCAATATTATTAAAAGATTGACATATACGTTTAATATAGCCTAATTGCTTATATGCCTTATCAGTAATGAGTTCTATATGCTCTGCCATCAATAATTTAGAGTCTAATTGAATTCCAAGGTCACGCACTGATTTAACTTCTTGTATCGGCTTGTTATCAATATTATAGTTATATTCAATATTTTTATACTTCCTAGAAAATGTTATTTTTACTGTTTTTTTAATATTAATCGTTATTTTATTTTTTTCGTAGTAATGTGAAAGATTATCAAGGTTACGTTGCAATTCAATGCAGTCAGATGTGCTACTTATTACTTTATAAACTTTTTTATCATCTGCGAATAGTAAAAAACGGGAGTGCTTAAAACAATTAAATATATCATACAAGTATACGTTATACAGTAACGGACCTAATAGTGATCCCTGTGGGACCCCTGAAGTTGCGTATATGAAGTCACTACGAGCACTACCTATAACAACTGCTTGCTGCCTTTTTGATATATAGGAACAAAACCACCTATGCAAGTCACCTTTGATTCCAAGTTCTTGAAGCTTTTGCATTAGTATATCATGGTCTACTCTGTCAAACGCCTTTTGAAAGTCGGTATATATTACATCTACTTGCCCTCTATTGTCCATTGCCATGTAAACAAAATTAGTAAATAGTGATAAGTTTGTTACCGTTGATCGTTTTTCCATAAAGCCATGTTGTTGTACTATTGAGTTATGGATAATAGGTACGATCGCCTTATAAACAATTCTTTCAAAGATTTTACTTATTGTATTTAATATGGAAATGGGTCTATAATTTTCTATTTTATTCCTTGGTCCTGATTTATGGATTGGTATGATTAGTGCTTCCTTCCATTTCGTTGGAAAAGCGCTAAATACATCGACAGACTTATTATATATTATTGACAGTGGCTCTGCTAATTTATATTATATATATATATATATATATATATATATATATATATATATATATTATAAATATTTATTAATATAATAATAATGTCTACAATAATGTCATTGCTACAGTTATTGTGTATGTATTTTGTGCTTGTAGTTGTTACGACGATATTCTACATGACCCTAATAATGTCTGTCTATATGTTACACTTTCGCGGGAAGCCAATAGAACGAATTTGATATATTTCGCTATTAAGCTAACTTAAGCCCCAAGCAAGGAAAGGGCTTCTTTTTAATATCTAACGCCTCCTTAGCCACAACACGCGGAAAACTAATTATAAATTTCAAAAGAGTACAGTAACTCAAAAGTGTTGCTCTTCTAAGCAAAAGCCTAAAGTTTAACTTCGATTTGCAGAATAAATAATGCATTTTGCAGAGTTTCTTCAGATTGACATGCAGAATTGATCACGATATTTTTTCTGTATAGACGAACGTGAGATGAACTGTAAATACATGTAAAGTAATAATTGTATTATTTCTAAATTCGCCTTCGCGCTGTCATTTAAGTTTCGCTTTGGGTAATAGTTTATCTATGGTAATTAAGAAATGACGTTAAAAGTTTTGATGTTTTACAAATAATTATGTAGTTAAAAGTAATAAGGAATTGTAAAGGAAAGGACATGTGGAATAATGAACTTTAAATGTAATTTCTTTATTTACAGGTAAGTTTCGTTATTGATTATATAGATTTATAATTTCGCAATAAAACATGTTAAATAAAAATCTTTGTTTACAGAGCAACTACAAGTTTATTCATTTAAAATCCAGATTGTTCCTTCATTGAAATAACAATATGTATCACAAGGTACTCTTTTAGGCAGTACTTTATAATCCGACAAATTCGATATTCCGACACTGCCCTGCAAAATGTTTGTCGGATTACCGGGGGTCCACTGTATATATTTCTTATAAACAAATTATGCAAATGGTAATTCAACAGTTATTTCTCATATTTAAACCTGTAATCCACTGCCCGTAGGAATTGGAACATCGTGGTGGTATAGGCTCTTAACTTTCCCTGCATAGGAAAGACTTAGCCCAGCAATGGGCGTTTACAGTTTGTTAATTTACTCTTTTACTATAAAACCGTAATCATATGTTTAATCCTACATGTTCTATTCGAGGCCATCTCGGTCCAAATTGATTTACTTAACATAAATTATTAATTACCATTATCTATCATCATTCGTAAATTAACAAATAAAGCGTATTCAGCCCGTGAGTTTAACAGCTTTTATACGCCAATTTGAAGCAAACTACACACACTCACAACCACCTTAGTAGATTGTTTCTTAATTATTTCGAATTACCATTTGAGTGTGCGATTTTATTTGAAAATCATTATCTTATATTAAATTTGTGCATATGTGAATTTATTCATTATATTTTTAATGATTGTTTTATTCTGCTAAGAGTAACTAGTTTCGGAGTTTCTTGTCGAAACTTCTCGATATCCTATTCAAAATTATCATAGCCAACTTTAATAAAGAATTTTATGATTTTGATTTATTATATTTTTTGGGCTTAGACTTTATAAATAAAAATAAGTATAATATACATTTTAAAATGGGTAATAAAGAAAAATATGAGCAATTTTAATTCTAAATTCAAATATTTACTCCAAAATGTTTAACATTTTCTTTATACAACCATATATGCGTACAAGTCCAACGAATAGTACTTAATATACTGGACTACTCCATTATGGGTTTGTTACATTTCACAATTTCATCCATAGCATGCATACATGTTTCCAAACAACGTTTTCCTTCGCCGGTCAGCATGATTGATACACTTATATGGATTAAAATTCACAAACTCCTTTTAATGTTTATTAAATGATTGGGATAATGGTCCATGTAACGCAATGCAAATACGATACCGTAATTGTATAAAAATAGATAATAATAATAAAATATATATTACTTTATTTTTCATAATAAATATATTATGTTTTTATTTCATAATCGCATTATACGATGATATTACGGTGACACTGTTATTTATATTATGTTACAAAAAAATAATTGTTATAAATAAAATAAAAATGAGTTACTTTATTAAAGTCGGTATGAATGAATGAAAAATGAACAAATAATTTTAATCCAAAATTATTGTCATTCCGTGTAATTACCATCATCTAATTGTCGATTTAAATCTGACGGCAACAAATTTAAAAACGCAATTCAAGATTAAGCACCAACATGGCCCTCCTACGTTTTAAGTCGAAACAATAAATTCATCGACACTAATTGGTGGTTTTCTTCCATTTATCAGCTCATTACATCACAGTAGCGCGAATAAAATAAAATATGTGAGCAGAGCAGTCCGTGCGCCTTGGGCTGATCATTCGCATGCGATAAGGGACGGTCAGGCACATCGTAAATTCAGAGAGCAGGCTCTGCCAAACTACAGACCTGATTATGCGCCTTAATCAATTGATGCCTACACAGAACAAACCCGTTGACTAAATCTTGTCTTGCATTTTTGTTGTATTATACCATAAAACTAAATTAAAACACGGCTTTAATTTTTAAAATATCACATTTTTTCTCTTTATGTTTCGAGATTTTAAAGAATAAAGTTCCTCTTCCAATAACCTTTTTCGTCTTTAATGTAATTAGTAAAAGTTTTATATGCATATCGATGTACCCTTTTAAATAATGTTGGTATTCTCAAACCGGAGTGAAGATTAACATTTTGCAGATCCAATCACATACAGATTCCGCATATTTGCTTCGACTGCAGAAAATGAAACCGAAATTTAACTAACTGGTTGCACTTTGGAGAACACTGCATTGCATTCAAATGAATAACAGCATTTAATTATTTAATGCTGATATTATATAAATTTCACGGGTTGTTTTAAACATAGCATTTATCGCTTATATATGTGAAATATTGTTTTACTTGTTAATATATATTTTTGCATGCCTGGATAATCGACTTTTTTTTAATAGTGATTAAGCCTAAAGATGACTTTCAATTGAAATAAATGAATATTGAAATTAATATATCAGCAGGTAGACGTCCAATGGTTATTATTAATAAAATTCATAAAATATTTTAACAAAGAAAAACAAAAAATAAACTTGATACATTTGTATGTAAATTAAACCGTAAAAATAGATAGCATATCGACAGTTTTGATAGCCTTTACAAAGAACGCACGCGTGCCGGCAGAAGCATTTGCAATACAAACATCATTCCACAATTCCATTATAACATTCTACCTATAAGAAAATAAAAGGTCTCAAATTTACATAGCACGAACGAGCCCCGGATCTATAGAAATCAACTCAACTCATTACGTCTCTTTTCATCGCGATATAGAATCTAGCGATACGATATAAGAGTGAAAGGGAACGCAGACCAATGTAACAAGTTGCGCGCGCAAGTAAATGTCAACCAGAACCAAATTCAATTTCATTTTCGACATCGGTTTATGCGCGTGAGTAACAAAGCTCGTGCACATTGTTTCCTTCGCTATCGTAACTTGTACCGAGTAACGAAATCGACGTTATACTACCGGGAGTTTATACGTTTGAAACAAAAGATGCTTTTGAATTTAGAAATTGAGTTTTTATGTATAATTTGTTATAAATTTTGGCAAGGATAGCTTTTATTCAAAATTTAATTATTAAATAATTTATATCCAACAAGAAATGTATAACTATTACAAAGGAATAAATATATAATAAGACTTAATACTTAACACACGAAAGACACAAGAAACTGGAGCATATCTAATATCATCAAGTCGATTTAAAAGTAATTGTTGTGGGATTCTTTGTTAAGGTTAAAGAAAAACCATCATATTAGTAAATTTAACGCGTACAATAGAAGATGTTATACATTTTAAGCAGCTCATAAACATAAAACATGAAATATCGCGTATATCAAATGAAGGAACAAATATTTATTTATACAGACATAAAGCTAGTCTCCATAGCACATAGCCGAGGCAATTAGTACTTAGGCCAGTGAGCGACAGCGTACCTAATACGATTATATCTGCTTTTAGGTCCGCCATCCACACATACGTTATAAATATAAATTAATAAATCGGATTATTATTTTAATTTAATGCTATGATAATATTTTAACAACGATGATAATGTATTTATTTGTTTTACTAACAATCACACTAAAACATAAATAAAAAAACCTTTATTTAAAGTGAAAATATCTAAATTTAATAATTAGTTATAAAGCCAACTCCGTGATACTACTGAGAAGTCCTTTTTCCATATGAAAGCAACATTTTAAATGTGATAGCTTTCGAGGCAACGAGTCAGCAATAAGAACAGCAGCATACACATTCTATTTGACCGACTCCATCGAATCGAAAAGGAGGATTATATAACTACAGCAGTCTCCGTGTGTATGTTAATATTTCTATTTGTATAACTCCTAAGATACTTATCGTTATTTGAAAAATTAGACGTCATTACCGTCGTCTTTGAATCCCACTTGTCGTTGGTAACGCGATGTCATATTATTCGCAATGAACCATTATTATTAATAAAATAAACATGAATGGAAATTATTCATTTCAAATAAATATAAATAACGCTTACGAATACAAATTAATTCTATCGAACCTAAATTTCTACTATAATATTTGAAATGTTATACATCTTTAAACGCTGCGTTTATTTATATAATATTATATTCTTAAATAAAATTATTATGTCAGTCATTTATAGCCTTATCTTTTAGGTATCTTATAGGTGTCTAAGTGTCTACAGCCAAGTAATACATAGTATTTTTGTGTTCCGAATTGAAAAATGAGTGAACCAGTGTAACTACGCGTTGGCGATGTAAGGGATGCTTAATATTTCTTATAATGCCAATTTCTATGGGCGGTTGTGACCACTGACTATCTACTAAAGCAATAAAATTTAAAATAAAAAAAACTCCGACGAAAAAATCCTCTAAAAAGTAAAAAAATATTATTATGTCTTTATCGTTTATGATGATAATATGCAATGTTAGTATCGTCAAGTTCGAGATGGTGAATTAGCTTTATAATATCATATCCACGCTGATAAGCAATAATACATTCCTTGGTCATGACAGATACCAGAACAAACGACATCAACTTACTACTTAAGTGACGCGCTTACAAATTTTATAATTGGATACAAGATTATATTACTTTCGTATGCAGCATTTATACCTAATATGTAAAATGTATTATTAATTTCGCTTCTAGGCAGAGTACAACATTTGATCGAAAAATAAAATCTGATTTATTTCAAAATAACATTATTACTGACGTTGTATAATTGAGATATATTTCATATTACTAGCTGTACTACGCAGTTTAACCCGCGTTCATTTAGTATTAAACATGAAATAATAAAAACCCTTAAACCCAACTATGGTCATATAAAAAAGGCAATCATTCTGAGATCACAGACGGACACTTCAAATTTATTTATTTGAATAGATAGATATAGAACAGAATATAATGAAAATAAATTACTACATCATAATAAATTATAATAAAACGTGAAACAATAAATATACCTTTTATAGCGAGTGTCGGAATAGCGAAGCTTATTACATAACAGTCTGCCATTAAACGAGAACTACAAATTCGTGTTACTATTCTAAACCCGTGACTTGGACGTCTTGTATCCGTACTGACACTGAAAAATTACAACTTCTACGCCGGCAGCACCGACGCTATGCGATCGTCAGATAGTTTCTAATGTATCGACGTCAATCGAATATTTTGACGTACGGAATCACTTCGCACCATCTGAGGGCCGGAATAGTCTCGCCTCGCAAAGTTCGCTTAGTCACCAACTATAATAGAAGCGTCACCCTGACTTCACCTTTGCAATTTAAATTGCTTTTTGTGCGTGAAATTGTCTATTACATAAGGCTATCGGCTACAATGCAACTGTCAGCTATACGTCTCTGTGGATATTCAATCGCAGACAAACTAAGGAGTTTATTTACTTACAATTACCGATATAAAGTTTGAATTTAGAATAATATAAATAGCAACGTCTATTGATTCTGATGGGCAGCATTTAAGACGTTTAACGAGTGGAAAATCTGGTTTGCTCGCCGAAGGAGTTCACATAGGAACAGTGAATAGATACATAAACCACTCCATTTGTGAACCGAGTCGGGCCGCCCTACATGCAAATCAAGTCACGGTTCAACCTAAATAGCAACGCGGTTTCATCTAACTTTGAATGACTCAGTGGAAGCAAATAATGAGCCAATTATGTCCATCATAGAACGGCACCGCAGCAATCATAACGCAATTTTGTGTAAATATTATATTATTATACACAAGTTTTGGAAAAACTATTATAAATAGATTTGCATATGACTAAGGCTGTATTAAGATGACAATACGTATGTATCATATATCAAAACTGTTCCAGTTATATTTTCGAGCCGATGTGTTCGGGTGGTTAGAAAACAGGACCGAAATCAAAGATTGCGGGTGCGATTCCGGGCACGACTCGGTATCGACAACGAAGAAAATTGACGTTTGTGGAAAGAATATTTTTGAGGAGCAAGCGACCCATATTAGAGAATCGTGTTGAATAAAGCTCCTAAGCCTATCAAGGAGAAGTGGCTTTAGCCTAGCATTGAGACATACAAGCTGTTACTTTACTTTATACAGTTATCAAAAATATGTTTAGCTACTTATTTAAATATTCAAGAAGCTTGTATTTAAATAAACGTACAATGATAATCACAGCGAATTTTATAAATTAAAATACTAACTATGAGTCGATCATATCTGTCGAGGTTTCCGTTTAAAAGATTAGCCCACTTGAATTACCTAACAAATTAAAGTCTTCATTTACCTTTCTCAACGAATTAAAAAATCCAAATGATTCTGCTTATTAATATTAATTAAGCATACTATATATAATAGAAGCTTATACATAACAATAAATGTTCTCCTTATAAATTTCTTTTCTATAACGATAGAGAGAAAAAATGTATTATTTTCTCTTTGGTTGTGCTGGAAGAAATCTCTTGAAAGGATAAGCTTGCCTTTTACACTTAATTCTCTTTTGACATGTTTTGAATATATATATTTTTGGTACGAATAATAACTTGTTAAAATATAAAAATAATTCGTAATTTTTTAATTTTTTTAAGTAGTACAATTTTATGAACAAACTTCTACACTCGAGTTCAAATTACACTGGTCCGTATAGTTAAATTACTCGCATTACGTTTGAACGCGCTCTATTTGTCACCGATTGCTCTAGATTCGCCGGCACAGCCATGGGAAGTCGTTACGAATAGCATTCTATGACATTGAATGACTCAAATTAACTTCATGTCTTGACAATGGGTACGGTTTGTATAACGGAACACAATATTGCACGAACATGCAAAGTAATTACATCTGTAATAAATACATACTTTAGAAAAGAAGACATACTTAAAGGCAAATTAAAATCATTTATAATAATTTTATCAGGCGTATTACTCAATAAAATATTATATACATAGATGGTAAAAATTTATTATTATTCGTTAATTTTCATGCAGGATAAATGATAACTTAATTATCGACTGATGAGTTTCCTGATCGTTCTTTTCGGTAAATATACATACCGAACTGGTGGTGGCTTTACATTAAATTTAATCTTATAAAATATCGATTTAAAGGTGATTGTTAGATCATACTTGAATAAAGTTTATTTCCATTTTGATTTTAATTATTTACGCTCTTAATTTATGCGTTAGTGTTACATGGAATCAAGTTTTGTAGAGATCTTGGTACAGTAGATATCTAAACCTGTGGTTTCCTATTAACATCGGCCGATTAAAGCGTCACGTCGAACGCCACATCACGGTCTCTTTAAAACGCTGATCATCAATGAAACGTCGGCATTTTGACGTCATCACTAGGTGGCGCTCAAACGCATTGAGCGCCACCTAGTGTTGACGTCAAAACGTCTATTGTTATTTCGAACCATTGCAGCGTAAGCCTCGTGTCTAGTATGTTAGTATAAAAGTAAATTAATTTGATCACTGCACTCAAGCATTGTTTATCAACTAATGTTATGATTTTGACGTCATTCGTTACTGAGATTTTTACTGCTGACATTGTGTCCAGTGTTGAAATGTACGTTACGTATAGCATTTCCTAGGAGACCGTAGTCCAATAATAACTAATCGAAGATAAAGACTAACTGACTATATCGCTTGCTATAGTATTTCTGATAAAAAAAAAAACAGTAAACAGTAACAGCCTGTTAATGTCCCACTGCTGGGCTAAGGCCTCCTCTCCCTTTTTGAGGAGAAGGTTTGGAGCTTATTCCACCACGCTGCTCCAATGCGGGTTGGTGGAATACACATGTGGCAGAATTTCAGTGAAATTAGACACATGCAGGTTTCCTCACGATGTTTTCCTTCACCGTCAAGCACGAGATGAATTATAATCACAAATTAAGCACATGAAAATTCAGTGGTGCTTGCCCGGGTTTGAACCCACGATCATCGGTTAAGATTAACGCGTTCTTACCATTAGGCCATCTCGGCTTTTTTTTTTTTTTGATTTTCTGATTGAATAATACATTTTCGAGGTAGTTTAATATATTTAAAATTAATTGTACAACACCATAATAATATAAATATTTTATTGATTTCACACGAAACCTTATAATCTAGCTGATATTGAATTCCACAATTTTGATAGCTGAATTTTTCAAGGCATACATACTCGAAGTAAAAATTGGTCAGGTGTTTTATAAAGGCATTGTTTAGCAAATAATTATTGCATATGCATGTTTGTAAAATATACCATATATTTATGAATTGTTTATTCCCCGAGTCCTATGGATACCACTGAATTAGTTGATCATTTATCTGTTAGCGGAAAATAAAAATAAAGAAAATAATCAAAAAATACTCTTTAGTAGTTTACACTTCTGTGCTTTGAAACGGCACGTAAAACCGTTCGTAAAAAGCTCTTGCGCTTGAACTCAATCCAACCGTATCACATCGGACTATGACAGTTCGGAAATTGAAAGAGCATCTATAATCTACATACTCAATTTACCTCGCACACACAGTACTCTAAAATCTTCTGCGCTGTAAGTAAATCCTTAAGATTGTCCGCGGTGCAAATATTCAGCCAGGAGAGCATTATTAAATTTTTGTTCACTATCTTAAAAAGTTTACATTGCATCTGCAACCAAAACCAAATCGTTGATTTAAATAAATGTGTATATTAGTTTATTTATAAGTATTATATAACATTCTCTTCATTATTTGTATGTATAATTATGTATTTGTATGTTTAATTAAGTATATGTATGTTAAATTTGCAAGCAATAAAAAATCTTAAGGCAATATAGAGACTAAGCCTAACATTACTGTTAGCTTTCTAAATTCGCGTGCACAAAATAATTTAATACTAAATCGCGATCTTTATTGTATTACTTACACTAGTTATTTAATTAATAACGAAACATTTTGATAACAGCTGTAAATTTTAAAGTACAATCTAATAAAATGTTATTTGATATTAAATGTTTATAAAGTATGTCATGTTTATTACTACTACTGACGAATCTTATCTGAAATCAACTTATTGAATCAATTGAATTGATAAATTATTTACTATTAAAGGGAATGTATATTGTATATTGATTACGCGTTTAAGCTATCAGAATACCTTCTATAAACATGTACGGACATACACTTCAATAAATATATCAATATGCAAAGTCACGATGAGACTGAACGGATAAATTGTAACGAGAAAACTCAAGTGAAGCGATGCTTCTTTTCACACGTACCTAATCTGTTTAAGGCTGAAAATACAAAATTATCTTCCAAACATATGAAGTTTGTTCGGTAGCAATCAATCATTGCGGCTGAAGGGGAGAAAGCCGGCACTGTGTAAACCGAAGGAAGGAACTCTTATGAAAGCTACGAATAATACAACACGAATCAATCATAGATTCTGCGACGATCGATCATCAATTTCCAATGAAGAAAATTCGTACTGTTATCATCGGACGATAAAAGATAAAGACGCCACTTTGATTTGAAAATTTTCCTTCGAGCTACATTTGGAAATTGATAAGTATTTTAAGTAAAATGACTGGCTGTAAGAGTGACGCTCAGTACTTAATGGATCTTTTATATTTTATTACGCTACAATAATTGGTTATTACGTAAAACTGATTTACTTTTCCCTCAATATGTGATTATTGAGATAGAAGCGTGAATGGACGAGAATGAATAGAATTCAAAATTAGTATTACAGCCAAGAGCCAATAGAGTAATCGAACATCTTAAATGAAATCATCTATAATACATGTATACTGTATTCATATACATAGAATATACAGAGAACAACCGAAAATCGAAGAGGAGTTCGATAGGCTATGTGGGGGATGAAGTTTGCAAGGAGTGCTAAATATATGAGTAGAGGTACATCTATACTAATATTATTAAAGAGGTTGTAGGAGGTAATTTCTGGATCTCTTGATCCGATTTTGAAAATTCTTTTACCAATAGAAAGCCACATTATTTGCGAGTGTCATAGGCAATATATTAACCGGAAACATTAAAGGACTTTTCCGTGGTAGTCGCATTTGCAAAGTAAGTCGGAGAAAAAATGGTTAAACGAAAACGTTTATCACGAACGCTGCCTTAACAATGAGAGATATATGATTGAGTTCTAAAAAAAAGTAGTAGAGTTTGATAGTATCTACAAAAAAGTCAGCGACAGCATATGTCTATCTTTTATATTTAAGCCAGAAAAAGTAGTTCTTTTATATTAAAAAATAATTCAAATCGTTCGGTCATGTTTATCGGTCATATTATCAACAATTATGATTTTTTTCAAAATACGTAAACTTATCGTCTCAAGTGCAAAAGACAAACAAATGACTTTCACTGCATATAATTTGGATTTGAGTGATATTTCTATTACATGGTTTTTTTTTTTCATGTACAATACCTCAATCTGTTTAGAAATAAATTGTTTTATCACCAAGTTTTTTTTTTTTGGATAAAACTAAATGTTTACTGTATATTTTTTCGTTGCGTAGTTTAAGAGATAATTTAAAATTTATCAAATACGCGAGACAATTTTATTAATGTTCGGCCAACGGAACTTTTGGCATTCAGGCAATAAATCATAGCACTCAGTACTAAACGAACCACAATCATAATTTCATCACAAGTAAAAATGTTTACCACCCAACGAAATGGGCATGGGTCAGCTAGTATATAATAAAAATGTATTTGAAATACAAAAACACGTTTTGCCTATTTATATAATAATATTGCTTCTTTACTGTAAGAAAATATTATTCAAAACAAAAAACAGTATAATCTCGGCTCATATATAATTTAAATTAAAAGTGAAACATAAATACGATTTTTTTTAATAACGACTTATATGGACGAAGGAAAGTGATTTTATTATTATTATTAAGTGATTTCATGTGAGATTGAGCTTAGAGTTGGCATGTCTTTAGCAATCGCTGGTATTAATCTCTTCCGCGAAGAGCAGCAACTATAGCGAGCCAGTCAAACGCACGACAAATGCACAAAGGGCGTCGAAACACGGCATGCTAGAGGGGTATAAGCAGGCAACCGTTCGTACTCCCGCTAAATGTTTCGATTGTCTTGTAGCGTTTTCACATAAAATAAACAAGCCAACCTATTAAGCTCCGACTTTATCGTCTCTCCTCCTTAGTTTGCTTAAAATAGCTACGTTTTTTTAAAGTCCGATAAAAAGGCACGTTGCTATTTATCTATTTAAATAACAAATCAACACTATTAAGCACATACACACACGTGCAAAAGTATCGTCGTTAGTAAGTGTGAAACAAATTTCATTGCATAAAATATTTTTATAAAAGAACGAACAACTTACCACATAAATGATATGTCGGACAAACTCTTAAATATAAAAACATCATACAAACAATATATTATAATATACGTAGAATAATATTTGAATTTAATTTAAAAGATTTAATTCAATAAAATTTAACCGTCTTAATTTTCAAGGGGGCTTGTCAGTACAAAAGTTGTATACAAAACATAAGGGCCGTATTAATATACCTCGCATTATCAATGACAGACAATAAAATTTTATGGTGCATGAGGAATAATCATCTCATGGTATGGAAGAAACGTCTGTTTCGATACTGATCTGGACACGGCGTGCGGACGGCTCGGATACATAACCCACGAGACGACATTGTAGTTTATATAAATGTCCATTATATATCGTATTTATTTAGCACTCGGTAAACGCAAATTGGACTACAAACATGGTCGTTAACAACGTTTATTGTCAATATTTTCTATTTCAACACTTACTATTAATTTTATCTAAATATTTTTATAAAAAAGTACCTTTTTTGTGTATTCACAGTTTCAGTAAATTTACTGAGTTTTTTTTTTATATTAGATGTGTGATATAAAAGCTCATATAGGTCATACATCTACTGGTGGTAGGGCTTTGTGCAAGCTCGTCTGGGTAGGTACCACCCACTCATCAGATATTCTACCGCAAAACAGCAATACTTGATATTGTTGTGTTCCGGTTTGAAGGGTGAGTGAGCCAGTGTAATTACAGGCACAAGGGACATAAAATCTTAGTTCCCAAGGTTGGTGGCGCATTGGATATGTAAGCGATGGTTGACATTTCTTACAATGCCAATGTCTAAGAGCGTTGGTGACCACTTACCATCAGGTGGCCCATATGCACGTCCGCCTTCCTATTCTTTAAAAAAAAAATACATTAGATTATTAATACATTATTTATTTTCTAAAATAGTATCTAATAAAAATAAAATTTATTAATAATAAGTTATTAAAAAGGTGAATAACCTTTTCAACAATGCCTTTCATCGTAGCAAACATACTTCTTATTTTGCATAAAATTCTTAATATACCGCAACCGGTGTGTACAAAATCTGAATTTTACAAAAAAAGATACAATTTTTATCAACTCGAACGAGATATACAATTAAATGACGACAGAACAAGTTCAAGCTAAATACCCAGCCGTACTAATTTAGCTCAGTTAGCTAATTTATCCGCTATTTAGCCAGTAAACGTGAGATCGGTATCACATGACTGCAGTCTACAGCGGGCCTGAGCGGACGAACGCGCATCGCAATCGCGGCGGGCGGGCTTAGACTCGGCACGATACTGAAAAACAATTATTTATTACTGCCGATCGCAGATGGTGAGATCCTCATGTCAAAATTGATTTGTAACCGTTACAAGAAATGGGTGATCATCAACATATTTACTGTCTGCTACTGTTGACACATTTATATAAAAAAAAGAAACATTGAAATATGTCAACTTTTATTAACATGATGAAAACTTATATCGGTTTTCATCGTGTCACAACACAGAATATTTACAATCAGTTAAAGATTTTTTAAAATTTAATAGCAAAAACTTAGATTTAATTTAGTATACTGTTAATATAATTTAAAGGAACGCTAGTAAAATGCAGTAAAGTCAGCCATAAGAGGTAAGGATACGATCACGGCTATCGCCAGACTGCGGCGCAGCGAGAACATTCAAATTATCGAGGAGTTAGATCCTCGATCCATAATCGCAACGTTCATTTGTAACCGGCTAACAGTACAAGAAAATATCTCTATCAGATAGCGAACGACGCTGAGCCTCAATATTATTCAGAACTACGAAAAACAGTCGTGCCTCGTTAAACTAGCGATAGTGGTTTCGCGATTGCTTCAATGCAAGGACCCAACTTATCTACGTTGAATTTTATTATATCTTTAACGGCTTTGAACTATTCCTTTTAAACACATTAAAATAATAAATATTTTCAAGATTACATAAACCGAACCAATTGTTGATATATTCTGCAAACATATATTGCAAACAAATGTAAGTTTGCAACAGCGCGTCTGCCCTTAGAGCTGGTAAAAAAACTACAATATAATAAGTAACTTTCAGCATATAACAGCACTAAGCGAACCAACTACTCTTAATTACGAAACCTCGGTAAAGAAACCTTTAACGTCAATGTATCAATCCGACGAGGTATAGGTCGAAGCTATCGGTCGATGCTAATGAGGCCGACCGGTTAAAGGGACAATTGGTTGCCAGTAACAGTGTAGCTTTTCTTTAAGACGTTTTAAGGCTCTATTTCAAGACGGAGACGTTGATTAATCGCTAACCAAGTTTGTAGGAATTGTGCTACTGTGTTGCGAATTCAATTCGAAATTTAAATTGAAGAAAACGTGTTCTCGATAAAGTAAGAGTAAATCAAGTCTAATGAAGCAAGGGGAGAACAAATAGGTGAAGTTACGACGGTTCGTTCGATGCTTACATCAATTTCCTGATAATAAACATTAAACAAACAGACGGGTCGTGTCGTGAACGTCACCGTTGCGCAAGACAATTAGACCGACATTTGGCGGGTGACAGCGCGGCAAGGGTTACGTATAGCGCTGTGTTGCCTAACATCCACTCACTGCTCGAGCTTGTATAGTTGAGCCTGTTCATCGATATAATTTACATCGATGTTTACATTAATTCTAAATCAAATTTGCCGTGAACGTGACAATTATGTTGCGATTATTATTAAATTAATTAGTATAATTAAGATTAAAATGCGTGGTTCGGATATAAAATTCACTTTTTTTTATCAACTAAAAACAAAACATAAATCAGTCCGCAAGTAATACAAAAGATATATTCAATAAATCTATTCCTACCACTATCGAGGTAAAGTATACAAATACGAAATTGATTGCTTCGTGTGGCGAGTGACATTTCAGTATTCGTACAGACCCGTTCGGGGCGCGGTGCGACGAGGGGGGAACACTTCACACTGACATTTGAATAGCTCTGTCCCGGCATGTACTGGCACCCAGCGACGGGCAACGAGAGGCGACAATGTTCCCAGGGCAACAAACAACCTTACCATTCAAAAGAAAATTTACTTTATTCAAAGGCCAACAATGAAACTCCTTATTTTTCAAGTGTCCACCCTGAAGTCATGTCGATGTATGGCAACAAACGAAGTTAAGAAATAATGTATCTTTATATTTAAATACAGCAATTTTATTTTTAGATCGAACGAATATATAAAGTTAAATAAAATATATACAAAAGCATTGTATTGAATAAAACGTAAGAAGAAATTACTTAAGGCTGTTTAATTCGGAATGATAATGAACTATTGTTTATTTTTTTTAAGTTTAAGCAATAACATTTTTTCTTCAAAGATATAATTTCGGAACGAACGTGGCTCACCATCCGATGTACATGTCATAGATTATAGACCATATTTCATACAATAACTGCGTTTTAGCGTTTCTGCATTAGATTATCTATTCGCGATACGTGTTCTGAAATAATGTTATAGCCATTCGTTGAATTGTACATGTTAGTAAAACCTCTGAAATATTGTTTATACAATTTATTTCAAATTTACAATGTACTCAATAACTAAATCAAGATCATAAATATCGATTCACTTAACTTTATCCACAAACTGTATACAAATAATTCTAACATAGCTTAAAAATTTACAAGTGATATTATAATTTCGATATTTATAAACTAGCTACCCAGCTCGGCTTCAAACGGGTAGAATAGGAGATAAACATACAAAAAAATTTGGGACAGGAATCTTATCGGGCTTCCGCAGAAACACTCATTAAATTTTCATCACAGTTCATGGTTTAGAAACGCATACGGTGCTTACAAACATTCATTTTCATTTATATAGATAGAAGATAGATTGAAACGTCTATTAATAATATTAAGTGCAGTTTTAGTGATGTGCTCGGTAAGAATAGTGAAACCAATTTTTTTTTATATAGAATAGGAACGGCGAACGAGCATTTGGGCCTCCTGATGGTAAGTGGTCACCAACGCCCATAGACATTGGCATTGTAAGAAATGTTAACCATCGCTTACAGTGCCAATGCACCACCAACCTTGGAAACTAAGATGTTATGTCCATTGTGCCTGTAATTACACTGGGTCAATCACCCTTCAAACTGGAACACAACAATACCAAGTACTGCTGTTTTGCGGTAGAATATCTGATGAGCGGTTGAACCTACGGAGACGAGCTTGCAAAAAGCCCTAACACCAGTGAAAACTCAACATCACATTTGCTTTACTAGAATACTTAATATATTTTGTGTCTGAGACATACATAAATAAGTTACGTTTAGCCACTGTGCATGATTTTTAAAGATGATGACTATCAAAATGGTAGTAGGCATTTCTACTACTACTAGTAGTAGTCGTAGTAGTCGTAGCAGTAGTAGTAGTAGTAGTTGTTGTCGTAGCAGTAGTAGTAGTAGTCGTAGCAGTAGTAGTAGTAGTTGTCGTAGCAGTAGTAGTAGTAGTAGTTGTTGTCGTAGCAGTAGTAGTAGTAGTAGTCGTAGCAGTAGTAGTAGTAGTAGTAGTAGTAGTTGTCGTAGCAGTAGTAGTAGTAGTTGTTGTTGTCGTAGCAGTAGTAGTAGTAGTAGTAGTAGTAGTAGTCGTAGCAGTAGTAGTAGTAGTAGTAGTAGTAGTTGTCGTAGCAGTAGTAGTAGTAGTAGTTGTTGTCGTAGCAGTAGTAGTAGGGACTTACTATTTATCAGTTATTTGTTAAAGAATTCTTAATTAAGACACAACTTTAAAGGATTTCAATTTGATTCTGTCTTTAACTATTTTATTCTATTCTATTCGGTTTTAACTCTTTAGTAAGTTCATTGAGATAAGTATTATATATATTTTTATTAGGATATGAAAGGACTGATATATTATTTTAAATAAAAGCCCTTAAATAAATAATGGAAGAAAAAGTATGTGCCGTCAATGTTACGGGTACCAGACATAAAACATCCCATTGTTATCATAAAGTTACGGGATAATTTTATCCTTAATCTATTTTTTTCTTTTTAAAAGACATCGTTTTTTACCAAATATGTGTACATAATATACTTACGAGATTCAAAACCAACTGTCAAAAACATACGTTCGTGTAATGTTTTATCGTGAGGCGGTAAAAAAAATATAATTGTCAGTTGGTATATTTTGACATAAGCGACAAAGAGTAACAGTTGCTAGATCTGAAGCACAGGTCGCGGACACCACATGTCTAAAGCACGCGGCAATCATAAAAAAAAATTATAAAGAATTCTAAAAAATACCGGTACGCGTTCAATATGTCACGTAAATGATACAACGGCAGAGCATGTGCCACATAATAAACAGCCAAAAAAAAAGGGAAATAGATTGAAATATTTCACTAAATATCTTACCGAGTAGAGTCTTTGTCATTGACGCTTTCTGGGACAGTGAACGCTTATTGACGTCATGACAATTACTTAGCTATGGTGACTAGTGTACTGTCCTCAGTGTTAAATTTATTATAGCACAACCAATTTAGATTCTATGTAATAATATCCATTGGATTGGGTTGTCTGGAAAAAGTGGATAATTAGCCATTAGCGGATATGCTTGTGTTTTATATATAGTTTTATTTATACATTATAATTATTTCTTACAATTAGCTTTTTTATATATATTATTGTTATTATTGAACCTTCTTTAATACGAAGTCAGTTTAGTTAAAAATCATTAGAGGACGATAAAAGTATTCTTAATGCCGAATTTATTTAATTTGCATTAAATCATTCAAAAGGCCTCGGTTTCGAAGTCGTTATCCGAGTGATAAATTACACTAAATTTTTTATTTTTAACATCAAAGGATAATTATACCATTGTTGTTATGTGTTTTTATTACTTCTCGACACTTAAATTAATAATAAAATTCTCATTTAAAGTAAATATAAATGTCTTTAAATTAAAGTGAATTTAAATGCGTCCCACAGCTGGGCTAAGGCCTCTTATACACTTGAGAAAATGTTTTGGAGCTTGATCACATTGATAGCATATAATCCGCGCATTTAATTATAACATAATGATTGTTGTAGTATTTGAGAATTTAATATTTGATGAAGATTATCACACATATATTATAAAGAAATCTGCAAAATGTCTACAGTATTTGATATTGTATTTAACATTTTTTTTGGATAAGATTTTTCCGATATCAAAATTATAATGCAACTGAAATGAAACCATTTCTACAAAAAACACAAGCCAGTAAAACGCATTAATAATATCATAATGGAACTACACATAGAAATTTACATATATATTTATATTAATATCCTTGTATTGTTCCAATAATGGGAATGCAGAAACAATAAGAATGATATTATGAATATGCGAGACCACTGAATGCTAGAAGGTCCATTCACCACCTGTACCGCTAATTGCCGCGCCTCCAACATATAAACAATTAACAGTTACTCTTCGTTCACAATAGATCGTATATTATTCTATGAAAACAGATACTACCTTCGCCACTCGGGATACAGTCTATTGTAACTTTTCCTATCAATAAATTTAAAACTTATTCTTAAAATCATTAATAAAAAAAACATATAAATAAAACGTTTACGAATAAGTGTGAGTATGTACCGTGTAAGTAAATAAATATCTAAAATACAAACACGAAGACATCATACTGGTGTGAGTATGGTGTCTTCGTGTGTGTATACACACAGTGTGGAATTACATGGACAAGTGATGTCACTTTAACATTCAATATATAATATTTATATTTCTTAAAACACCATTCCTTACAGGCGGCTGTGACCACTTACTATTAAATGGGCTCACATGATCGTCTGCCTTAAATATCGAAGTGTCCCTCCAGACCGATTTCGGCCACGGCGGCCAATCTCAAGAGAGATTAGCCAACTATGCAGGAGATATTATAGAGCACAAGTGTGTGTGCCAACACAGGTGCACTCTCTATTCCCTAACTCTCATAATCCGATGGGACGGCAATGGACGACACGGCCGGAAAGAGTTCAGCAGGACCAACGGCTTTACGTGCTTCCCGAGGCACGGGAGTATACACACTTCCAACTTCCAGACTCCGGGCTGCTACTGAGAATTTTTCTGACAGAAAAACCCAATAACTTTTTATTGGCCCAACCCGGGAATTGAACCCAGGACCTCCGAGTCTACGGCCTTACATCAAGCCACCAGACCAACAAGGCAGTAAAATATCTAAATAAAAAGAAATCAATAAAAACGTACGCTATAATTCGAAATTTAAATGTATATTAACCTACACAATTAAAAGTATATGTTAATAAATAAAATAAACTTCAAATATTTACGAAACCCTAAGTTCCACAATAACAGGCACTGACATTCATCAACAGTCGTGTAATCACGAAATTTCAATAATCGTATTATTACGTCACGACAGGGACAACGTTGAATGCAAACTAAGAAAACAGAATGGATTTTACTGAGCGTGAATAGTAAATAAACGACCTTAAATATTATTACTTTTATAGAACTATTTTAACCGCGACTTTGTTTGCATAATTTTATATTAAGAAGAGTTTGTTTTTTATTATAAATATCCCGAATTCACATATAGGAACTAAAATAACTTATTAGTTATCATTGCAAACTTAGCAAAATAAATATCGTAACAGCCTGTGAAAGTCCCACTGCTGGGCTAAAGGCCTCATCTCCATTTTTGAGCTGAAGATTTTGGAGCTTATTCCACCACGCTGCTTTAATGCGGGTTGGCGGAATACATATGTGACAGAATTTTAGTGAAATTAGACACATGCAGGTTTCCTCACGATCTTTTCCTTCACCGTAAAGCACGAGATGAATTATAATCACGCACAAATTCAGTGGTGCTTGCTAGAGTTTGAACCCACGATCATCGGTTAAGATTCACGCGTTCTTACCACTGGGCCATCTCGGCTATATAAAATAAATATATGTAAAAAATACATATAATAATTTAACAAAAAATATTGAGAGCACCATACTAGTATATAGATGCTTGTAATTTCTATTTAGATAAATACTTTTACTTACAATATTTTTTGTCATAAATTTACTGGCTCAAAAATTATATACACTATCATTAATAAAAACTTTAAAGCGCCCTCACGCTTCATCAAGCAAATAGATCGTTTATTTTGCGGTATGACTGCGCATGATTCGCTTCGATTGGGACGATTGAACATTGAAGTTAACGAGCCCAAAAGTATGCTTGTAGTATTTTTATTTATATAGCATTCTAGCTACTGATAGCTAGATTAGAATATCAGCTATGGTAAACTAGTCACCTTTTCAATATGTGAATATCGTTAAAGCGGAGAGAGTTAGAGAACTTTTCTTGTTATGCGGGTTTTTTTAATGAAAGAATATAAACCCTGTTTAATTCTTTACTAATGTTCCTATTTGCCGTTCTAAATAGTAACCGTAACAGCCTGTGAATGTCCCACTGCTGGGCTTAAGGCCTCCTCTTCTCTTTTTGAGGAGAAGGTTTGGAGCTTATACCACCACGCTGCTCCAGTATGGGTTGGTGGAATACACATGTGGCAGAATTTCAGTGAATTTAGACACATGCAGGTTTCCTCACGATGTTTTCCTTCACCGTAAAGCACGAGATGAATTATAATCACAAATTGAGCACATGAAAATTCAGTGGTGCTTGCCCGGGCTTGAACCCACGATCATCGGTTAAGATTCACGCGTTCTTACCACTGGGCCATCTCGGCTCTAAATAGTAGAAGAGGTATTTAGAAGTGGGATCGAAAATGTCCGACAAGTCCGACGTCAATAGCGCAACAGTGTACGGATCAGCTAGCGTTGTGAAAGTGCCATGTACGTTCCTGACCCCTTGGCGTACAGCGGTTTCACTCCAAGAATGGAGTAGAAGTAATACCTTAAACACAGGCATTACTATTACGTTAATAATAAAAAAGGAAATCTCACGCAGTGACGATGATCATTAAGATATGAAAAAGCTAGTTCCAGCCAATACTACAATTAAAATTAAAATAAAACTGTTCCAAGTTTTCCGGGAACTTCCCTAAAACATCATTTTAAATTTCTCAATAATACATATTTGTATAAAATTAACTATACAATATTGTAAACTTCTTAAAATATTTGCAACGACAACTTTCATAACTACAATAATACAATGGGCACTTCGAGTATTCCTGTTCCATTTAAAAAATACATTATA
Organism: Nymphalis io; assembly: GCF_905147045.1. Lineage (NCBI taxonomy): Eukaryota > Metazoa > Arthropoda > Insecta > Lepidoptera > Nymphalidae > Nymphalis > Nymphalis io. The sequence goes on from NC_065899.1 coordinate 11,608,194, forward strand.
GCCCAGACCGGCTCGAACAAAGTCATACGTATGTATGCAAGTATGTGTCTATATACGATTACAACGGTCAATTACCATCTTAAGTCATTGTAAGCGGAGAGCTTAGCAATAGAACAACAATTTTAACGTCGGCAGTTTTGAGTTACTGCAAACCGAGCTGATGGTTTATTATCAAGTCCATCTCTTCCGCCCTCGTTGGTCCGCGATCTTATGTCGCCGCATAACGGACTTAATGGCTGTACATCCGCGTTATTAATCTTACCATTGTATTAGATGCAACCATGTCACAACATGTAACCGCACTGATAACGATAATGGAAATCCTCATTGATGCAATCAATTACTTCAATTACAGTTGACCGGACACCTTTTATCGTATATCAGTAAAGGGAAACACGTGTTCCATGATTCTTAGAGGAGTTGTATATATCCGTGATCAATCTAAAGTTGTCACATTTAATATTAAATTATTGTAATTGATTTCACTACTTTGAATATAATAAACAGGATAGAAGATTTACGTTAGAGGCAGTATGTTCAATGTTTTATTATAAGCATGTATATAATAATAATAATTTATTTATTGCTTCACAAAAAGTTTATAAATTTACATATAACATTTAAATATCAACTAAGTAATGTGAAGACTGGCGCGTTCAATAGATGAACTGTTCTAAATAATAGTTTAGGGTCAATAATTGACAATACAATCTATCATTATAAATTATTATTATTTTTTACTTGATATTTTATATAAGAATAACATATCTATATAAGTATGTATTTAAAAAAGTAAAGTAGTATATTAGTTGTCTGGTTTTCATAGCACAAGCTTTGTACAAGCTTAATTTGGGTTTAGATGGCCGTGTGTGAAAAATGTCCCAGGATATTATTATTATTATATCAGTTTCTAAATGTTCCACTGCTGGACGAAAATTCTCTTTTCTTTTATAGAGAAGGTTTACCTTATTCCACCATGCTACTAAAGTGTAAATTAGATACACTTTCAGCAGAATATCAACCGATAGATAACGGGTTAATTTATGATGTTTTTATTTTGCAATTGATTTACTTCAGCACTTCAGTACCAATAAAAACTATTGCGTTTTTCTGTTAAAAATTCTCAGTTAATAGATAGTAATCACGTTCGACATTCGATAAGTATTTCTGCGGATCAGATAAAATCCGGATGAAAGCTAGAGAATAGAGCACCCTTGTTTGTGCGTAGAGTAAAAACAATAATACTTCCTATAAAAGTGGCTAGTCTTTTGAAACAATCCGCGAAATTCGGTCAAAAAGACATAATTATTATTACAATTGATACACTTTTAATGACTTTCAATTAATAAAGATAGTGCAAAAAAACAATCGGACAATAGGAATGAGCAGTCGTACGCGCACGCCCACCGTCATATTCTAGGCGGTACACACTATTCACCTACCCTCACGCCAATTACGATAACCATCACTCAAGGCAAGCGGAACGAAAGGAGGCAGGTACCGCTTAAAACGTAAAATTACAGTTCAATTTTTACTTGGCGAGCACACAATAAAAAACAAATATTCTCATGGCGAGTATCGACGAAACGTGACCGGCCTTCGTCAAAATAGTCGGCCGTTGTCTTATTGGGCGGCACTTTACATCGGCACGGGTGAAGTGCTAAAGTGTAAAAAGATGCAGTGAAATTTATAAGTTCGACGTCACGATTATTGAATAATGACTTTACAAATTAACGTCTGCCCGTTTTAAATTATAATCTAATGCGCAGTCGTAAATCTAAAATAATAATGTGGATAATTTATCGCTCGCTGTTCTCATTACGATTCGCGGACGCGATCCTTTATCACGCGCACAGAAAATTTAAGTTGTACCACATTTACATAAGCAATGGTGGCAAGATAAAGCTGAGGAATGATTATGCTGAGGTTTCTGTATATTATAACCTTATTTAAACGTGTGGTTCGTTAAGTTGGATAGCCGTAGGGAGTGACCGTTTGTACGTTGTTGTCGAACGATGTGTTTTTACAAGATCGGCGTGTGCAACAGCAAATCCAACAAACGACCGGGCGTCATCTATCAAAAACGTTAACGAGCTCAGATGCCGCGGCAATTTACAATCACTGCGCATCAATAATATAGAATGATGTTGATGAAATATCAAAAGCTGCTATCTAATTTAACTTGTGAATAACGTCGAAACAGTGTCCCTTAAATGCATTCACATCAATATAAAAACATAACTAACTAATTTACGATGACGTTCAACAAACATAATTTTAAAAGAAATATTTATATTCTCATTATTTTTTATCGTCATTTTTATTTATGTGCATAATATTTGAAATTGGTTTATCCTATTTTATTAGTGTTTCATCGTTTTCATTATATATAAGATCGAACAAGTTACGCGACGCGACACACGTTAAGAATGTATTTCAATAAACGTGTGTGTTCACTTTATGTTACTTATGATGTAACATGAAATGCAATTAAGGCGTAGTAAAGATTATTGTGACAAATATAACTGGCATCAAATTACAATTTATTATTATAGCTCCCAATCGAGGTTTCAACTTTCCTGGCGACACTACCGGAATTCAATTAATTCACGCGCTTATTGAATGTAAACTACATACTAATAACCATTATAATGACTTAAGAAATAATTTATTAGATATTCCTAGTTACTCTACGAACATGAGATAGCGATGAACGTATAAATTTATTATAAAAGCAATATAACAGCAATATATCGATAATACTTTATAGGTATAATAGTTTGTTTTCTGAAAATTTATAATAAATCAGTACTGTATATAACAATTATCCGATACGATGCAATAAAATATTTTCTGTGCTGAGATGTGGTATACAAATGTTATGACGATTGGTTGAACAGTACAGAACTTGGTATCATACAGCGCCATCTAGCAGCAAGTTGGCACACTGCGAGTAGTATTAAAACCTCTCTGTATGAAAAAAAAATATTTGCTTCATATGCTTGCTTTCATGGTAACCAGTCAAAACTATGTCAAAGCCTTTTTTATAATCCCATACATATATACCAAAATCCATTATGAAAATATAAGATTATTTTGCAGTTTTTTGTTTATTTAATAAAGTTCGTTAATATCCAACTAAACAAGCTCTAAGGAGATTTAGTAAAATATTATCCGACAATGCACATTGAAATCATGTACAAATACCCACGTGTTTTAGACAATAGAAACTCGTGTTTTTAGCAAAAAAAGTTTAATAAATTAAAATTATTTTAATATAAGGTCTTCATTTGAAAAAAGAATTCAGTAAGCCTCGTAACATATCTACCTACCCTTAGTTCCTTGCTGTAATTGAGTCTACTTTAATAATAATTTTGTTTGTGAATCGTTTAACTAAAAAAAGGTCTTAATCATGTATAATAAAAAAAAGATACAAACACAAAATTATACTGGCAGAGAGAAATAAAATGTCCATAAGCCGTCCCTAGCTGTAAAACTCCGTAACAAAATGACCAGCCCTTAATATGAACACATGACACGAAGATGATATCTACTTTATACCGTATAAAATAATTAACGGAGCGAAATCCTTTTGACATTGAATGCGCCATATGCTATAGCTATTATTCCGTATGAATAGAACTTTTCGTTTTACGTACGAACAAATAATTATAAGTCCTAAATATATGAGACCGTTAACCGTTTTTTTTTTATTTATCTTGAGTAGTTTTTTATAGGGCTCGATCATTTTAAAACGTTACCTGTCAGAAATATTTCTCTTAACTTTTCAATAGACGCGAATAATTAGATAAGCAAACTTAATAATTTACTTTTTATCTTACTTTACTTAAGTTTCAAACTTGTATTTCGTATTAAGTGTATTTTTAATTTAAAACGTGTAAATGTCCCACAGCTGGGCTATGAATTCCTCTTCCTTTTGAGGAAAAGGTTTTAGAGCTTAATCCACCACGCTGTATGATGTAGCACGAGATGAATTGTAAACACAAATTGACCACATGAAAATTCAGTGGTGCTTGCCCGGATTCGAACTCTGAATCAACGGATTTACGCGTCGACTTGAGAACTTCCTACTTTCGGTTTCGTCATTTAAAAATAGGCAATCAAAAGTCAAATATATTTACTTCAAGTAGTTTTTTATAAGCAATTTTGAATCGTCATTTTACAGAATTATATAAAAATCTACCACCGGTTTGGAATATAAATTCTACAAAGAAGAAACGGCAGGAATGTCGGTAGTTACTTTTTTTTCAATATTTTAAATACAGAATCATGTCAATATTTTAAATACAGAATCATGTCAATCATATATATTGATTCGCTTTTTTATCATGTATATAATCTTGTAGTAAGTAATATCCCGATTTAAATTTATTAATTAAAGTAAAAAATATCTTCGAAATTTTATTATAAAAACGAATACCTTGCCACAGGAAGGATTTATTAACTTCGTAGAGTCGGAGACATGGCTTTATTAGCTTATCCTTCTTATCATGTTTACACAGTGATGATCACTGTTTCTATCAAAATTATCTATATTATTGTTTTATATATACTGTGACAAGACTGTAAGTATAAATTCCATACCTTTCTTCATATGTTCTTAAAAAGGTGTACTTATAAACCTTGTTAATATCGACGAAAGTCTCTAGCTCCAAGATTATAAATAGGCCGGACAGCTCTCTTTTGTTTTTAATATCCTGGGACATTATTCATACGCGGCCATCTGATCGCAAACTAAGCAGAGCTTGTATTATTGAAACCAGACAACTGATATTCTACTTATACTACTTTTCTTTTGTAAATACATACTAATATAGATAATTACACCCAGACTCAGGACAAACAGATTTACCCCCGAAGTAATATATCATAAGACAAAGTACTAAGCCAAAATTTACCAATCGAGCAGTATCAATATCAATTAGTTGTCTAACTTTTCTAACCGCGTATGCTGCGGAGCTAATTAGCTTCCTCTTAGCGACGATTATTGAGAATTCCACTGAAGTTTCGAATCTAATATCATTCCTAAAAACACTAGCATCGGTTACATCTAGATTGTTACTCTTAAATGCTGTATTACACTTTTGCTTTACATAAGGATTTTGCTAACATAAGGATTGGTAAAAACTACGCATTTATTTAACTACGTTTTTTTAGTGATTCCATAGATGTAAACTCGTAGATGCCGCCAACCATGATATGTTACATCCTAATTCAAACTTAAAGTACAATAAAATCTAACTACCACAAATTATCAACTATCAGCAATATAAAACCTTTTTTACAGTCAACAAAATTAAAAAAAAAACTGAACTATATATATATATATATATATATATATATAATTAAAAAAAAAAACAATTAATGACAGCGACAATAGCGCTGTTAAACATATCAACGAAACACAGCATCTGCGTCTCGACGTCTACCACGTTTAAATAATCACGGGTGGTCCCAGCGGGAATCTCTTACAATACCCATAATTCAGCGATTCGCGCAAATGTTACTCTCGTGATTATCTGACGCGACATTCAATATTTTATAGTCGACGAGGAAGCACTAAAGCAATTTTAATTCTATCTCATATTAATATACTGCAATGACGTAACAGGAAATAATATTTTGTAACTGTATGGAACATTAAATGTCTAACGTAATTGGATAACTAAAAAGATTGCGTGACGGTAAATAAAATAAGCTTTGCGGTCGGTTTCAATTTGCGCGCACATCGCTCGTTAGGACTCTAAGAAGCCAGCATTAAGTGTACTGACTAATTTGTGAAATGATTTTAAAGCCTCGCTGTCAGTTAACTTGTATGTACAAAAACAGTTACATTTAAAAAATATAGAACATAGATTATTATTTTATACTTTTTATTTTTTAAAGAATACCTTAAACAGTAACCATGGAAATAGAGAAAAATATAAATATTTTATTGATAAAATATTGAATAGATATTAAAAACTTTTACATATTTAATTTAGCAACTCCTTTCTTTGTCGCACTTCCAAAAAATGGAATTCCTTACCAGTTCACGTGTTCCCCTCCTCTTACAACACGGGTTCCTTCAAACGAGGCGTGAAGAGGCATCTTGCGGGCCGGCAAGGCGAAGGCGGCTAGTGCAGAACGTTTTTCCCGTCTGTACTGGCCGTCGTCGCGTTTGGACTCTACTACCACTTACCATCAGGTGGAGTAGAGTCATTTGCCCTCCCGGCGAATATAAAAAAAAAAAAAAATACAACCTTTTGCTTTGCAAACAGTAGCACGTAATTACTTTTACTACTATTATCCAGATATATATTAACAAATTAATCTATAAATAATTAAATATATAAAACTACATATATAAAGTATAAACAAACAAAATAGATCTAAATTATAAATAGTATAATTAAAATAATTTAACGTCGTTTGAAGGATTCTATTGAAGCTAGATTATTCGACGAGAGGTTTACATTGAAAATATAACCTATCGGAGTAACTTGACTCATTCGAAACATAAGTAGTTTTGATTAATCCCCCTTTGATGGTGTTCGTTTGTAACATAATTATTTCTTACTAAATTTTCGATTTAATTTCGTTAAATATTTTACTTGTCAACATTTATATACTTTCAATTTTGTATTATACTGCATGCGACTTTGTATTGCGTGAGATGATAATATCGACCAATTTACTTTTTGCACATTTATAGCGCAGTTACTTTTAAAACGATAACAATTTTCTAATTAATCTAAATATTAAAAAAAATGTACGTCAATTTTCGATGCTAACTTATACATAGATAATACTTTGCTTGTTTCATTTCTTTGCAAAATCTTCATTCATAATTATTTTATGATCATAAAATCTTATTAATCATTTTATTAAGATTGTAAATTATTTGTAACTTTATAATCAAAATCATAAAATCCTAAATGATAGCAAAAAAAAATCACATAAATAAATAATAAAATCAACTAAGTATATAACGTACCTTTTCCTCTTTAAAGAAACAATTTTATATACATCGTAAACATACATTTTGTAATATAAATAAGCCAATATGTTTTTACTTTTAACACGGCAATATCCTATCTCTGTGGCATTAATTTTTAATATATTTTTTTTATCTTTTGTTATTGTCATTTATTAGTCAAGCACTTTAATACATTATAAAACGGTAATCGGCGCAAGAACACTACCCATGCAGTGTTTGTTTTCAAATGGGTGTACAAAAAATGTTCCTAGTTTTAGCACACAATTTATTAAGATATTATGTATGTAACATCCGCTTTAATAAATTAATAAATTTATATATCATTAATATATTGTAGACAAACTAAGCGTAAATATAATTTTCGAGAGTCAATTTAGTTCGCTAACGAGATTGGATGAAAGGCGGGAGGTTGATTAAGTTCCATTAGGCGGCTCTGCTCCGAGTGGCGACGTTGCACAAACGAGGCAATAGACCACAGCGTCACGCGGACGAACAAGTAACCAACTGAAAAGCACCTTTAGGAATACGGAGGGTTTCCGTCGACATTAATTATATAACGATAAATGCCTTCATTATTAAATCACTTGATGTTTCACAATAACAAAACTGTCTTATTTAAAATTAATTTGAATAATTCATACTCAAACATACTTTACTATATAAAGGGAATAGTTTTATTTGCTTTTGCTTCTGTACTGTCCAAATCTGATAGTTGATTATTTAGAATCTATTTCATAGGAAAGTCATAGTAAGCAAACTTAGGTAAGGAAATAAGTTAAAAAAATACGGTAACATTAGTTCAATTTATTTAAAGCACAGTATTAATATTTACCGAAATTGAAACTAAAAAATAAATTCGTAGATTTTTTTTAATAAAAATCTTTTATAAAAAATATTACAAGATATTTGAATTTTTCGTGAAAAAGTCCTTCTTGTGTCAAAACATGTTAGCCCAGTATGGGGGGAAGCGAAGCGAACCGATTGTATTATTTGTATAAGCCTAACCCGTACGAAGTCAGGACGGTTAGATAAGTTAACATATAAAAGTATAGTATATAATTCGTTCGTTTATTTTTTATAGTATAGGTAGGCGGACGAGAATATGGGCCACCTGATGGTAAATCATCACCAACGCCTATTGGCATTGACACAGTAAGAAATGTTAACCATCGCTTACATCACCAATGCACCATATTACGTCCCTTGTGCCTGTAACTGGCTCACTCACCCTTCAAAGCGGAACACAACAATACCAAGTACTGCTGTTTTGAGGTAGAATATTTCGTAAGTGGGTGTTAACTACCCACACGAGCTTGCATAAAGCCCTACTACCAGTTAGTTGATATAACCTTGGTTTCGATTTTTGTGCATATTTCCTGAATAACAACAAACTATACCTGTTTAAAATATAATATCATTCTCTTCTTCTTTTGCTACTGAAAAAGTACTAATACACTTCAGCTTATATAATATTAAATATAAAAAGCGATTAAGACAATTTTTTTTCAATAATTTTTATTCTTGTTTTATACAAATTTTATTTAAATATTTATAAGTTTTAAGACGGTGGAGCCGAGATGTTTTATTGGTTAGAACGCGTAAATCTTAACCAATGGTTCAAACCCAGGCAAGCCGCAATGAATTTTTATGTGCTTAATTTATGTTTATAAATAATCTCATACTCGGAGGTAAAAAAAAAACATCGTGAGGAAACCTCCGTAATCCGTAACAGCCTGTGAATGTCCCACTGCTGGGCTAAAGGCCTCCTCTCCTCTTTTTGAGGAGAAGGTTTGGAGCTTATTCCACCACGCTGCTCCAATGCGGGTTGGTAGAATTCACATGTGGCAGAATTTCAGTGAAATTAGACACATGCAGGTTTCCTCACGATGTTTTCCTTCACCGTAAAGCACGAGATGAATTATAATCACAAATTAAGCACATGAAAATTCAGTGGTGCTTGCCCGGGTTTGAACCCACGATCATCGGTTAAGATTCACGCGTTCTTACCACAGGGCCATCTTGGCTTTTTCCTGGAAACCTGCGTGTGTCTAATTTAACTGAAATTCTGACACATGTGTATCCAATCCTTGGAGCAATAAGCCCGAAACCCTCTCCAAGAGAGAGGAGGTCTTAGCCCAGCAATGTGACATACACACTGTTAATTTACCTTTTTTTATGGATTTTATATATAAAACATAAATTCAGTTAATGAGATCTTAGAGACATTTTCAAAAACGTCGGAATCTGTACGACAACAATACACACTCAAATGCTCTGCCGTTAATAATTTTCACACCGACACACGCAGTCATGCGGGCGTTTTAGCAGATGCGGCGGCATGTGATACAAGACGTTCTATATAATTGTTAAATTTGCATCCATAATAATGGCTAACGAGCAAGATTGCGATCAACCAGTTCGCGCCACAGCGACAAGTTGATTGGAATCGATCGCAACCGGCCTTTAAACAAAGTGATTCCCATCATATCGATAACATCGGTACTAATATCGATGACTTTACTGTTTTATTCAGTAACAGCCTGTTCATATCCCACTGCTGGGCTAAGGCCTCCTCTCTCTTTTTTTGTAGGAGAAGGTTTAGAGCTTATTCCACCACGCTGCTCCAATGCGGGTTGGTAGAATACACATGTGACATTTCAATGAAATTAGACACATGCAGGTTTCCTCACGATGTTTTCCTTCCGCGTCAAGCATGAGATGAATTATAATCACAAATTAAGCACATGAAAATTCAGTGGTGCTTGCCCGGGTTTGAACCTACGATCATCGGTTAAGATTCACGCGTTCTAACCACTAGGCCATCTCGGCTTTTTATTCACTATCACTATTTTTGATATTTCATAATCAAGTTAAGATAAATAATTGCTTAGATAAGTGTAACACCAACAATGTATTTTAAATATTGTATTAATTATTCCCTTACAATTAGCACAGTTTCATCCATTATACATTATTTTGTTGATGTGTAAAAACATCTTAGCGCTCGGTACACGGTAGCGGGTAACTAAGACATTGAGCGTCAGATGACGTCAGCGTTGGGTTTCAAGCGTCAGATGACGTCAGCTTAAGATTTGTTATTGTAAGTGCGTTAATTTGTGCGTAAGATCGGTACATGAGCTCACATGTAGACATATCAATTCTCGTAAATACCTTGGCACTACCTGGAATACCGTGGTTGGGTCTTCTTTTTTCAATACTTTACACCTGAAACCTTTCGCAATAAATTAGATATTTACCGCAAAAATATTTAATTTAAATCGTCGATAGATCCTGATATATGCGTTCAAACAACAAACTCTTCAGCTTTATTTTTTTTTTTATAGAATAGGAAGGCGGACGAGCATATGAGCCACCTGATAGTAAGTGGTCACCAAACGCCCTTAGACATTGGCATTGTAAGAAATGTCAACCATCGCTTACATAGCCAATGCGCCACCAACCTTGGGAACTAAGATTTTATGTCCCTTGTGCCTGTAATTACACTGGCTCACTCACCCTTCAAACCGCGGTAGAATATCTGATGTATTAGTATAGATTATAAAAATAAATAACAAAAAAAGCAAATATAAAATCAATATATAAAACTAATAAAATTCAGTAACAACCCGATAAATTAGAGAAACTAAGTCCCTAATAGAGCATCGAATGTTTTATCGACATCAAACACGCGAACACTAATCGTGGCGAGCGATAGGGATGGGTCGCACTAATTACTGTTATTAGAGAAGTTGCTAGACCCTCGGGAACATGGTCACCGATCTGAGGGACGCACCGCGCATGCGCTAGCTTTATTTGAATTACAAACGTATGAATGTACATGATTAATAACCAAAGGGAGTTATTTAACTAGTATTTATATTGAGTCACCCCGGGTATCACATTTACACTTCTGATTATCTAAATACGATCTTGTATACTAATGTGTTTATTAATTTTAAAAAGTCTTAACTGCCGTTATTCATTGCACGTTTTATTACTTTAATTAACTCAAGTCTTGTATGTGTCGGCTTGGAAGAACGATATAGATATTTATTTTATTAAAACATATCTTGAGTAATACGAGATTATATTAAGTAGATTTATTTATACTATGTTAAGACTTTTAAATATGAATTGATTGAACACGTGGATCTGAATCGAATATCGCGGGTTTGAATTCGGCCAAACATCAATAACGATAAGTTAATGTGCTTGCTATATAATTCACTAGTTATCGCCTGCGGCTTCGATCGCGTGCTGGTGATGCGACAAGTGTTAAGTATAACATTAGTAGACTAGTTGAACCTGAAATTCCATCAAAATCGGTTCAGTGGTTTAGCCTTGCGTCTAAGAAAGCGTAATAGAGATGGAAAACATCTTAAACCTCCATGTTTATGATGTAACCCTCACAAATATAAAGGTAACAAGCACCCTTGAACCTTTACAATTGCGTCGCGAGATAGCAGCACTGAGCGCTTTCTATCGACTGTATCACGGCGAGTGCTCTGAGGAATTATTCTCTCTAATTCCTGCTTCACCCTTCCTTCTTAAGTCCACGCGAGCTGGTTCTCGATGTCACCGCCTAACTGTGACATCAATTCCATCGCGCACAAAGAAATTTGGCAACTCCTTTCTTTGTCGCACTACCAAAAAATGGAATTCCTTACCAGCTCACGTGTTCCCCTCCTCTTACAACCCGGGTTCCTTCAAACGAGGCGTGAAGAGGTATCTTGCGGGCCGGCAAGGCGGGGACGGCTAGTACAGAACATTCTTCCCGACTGTACTGGCTGTCGTCGCGTTTGGACTCTACTACCACTTACCATCAGGTGGAGTAGAGTCATTTGCCATCCTGGCGCATATAAAAAAAAAATGTGAACCAAAACCAAATCGCCTTGGACCAGCCTAGAACAAGTTCCAAATCTTCTTACCGTTAGAGCATTTAAGGAGTAGTACTGATTATAAATGCGAGATCAAGAACAATAGCCATTTAACTTTAAAGGGCTCCGTGTTTAACCAGTTTATCTAAAATCTAACAATAATAATAATAAAGTATTTATACAACAGTAGTAGAATTCAAGATTCCAGAATATTACGATAACGCCCACGCTGTTAAATTGAAACAATCAATCGAAAACAGTTTACGAGCCAGAATACCGATTACTGAATAAAATGCAAATTAAGTAAATTCATATTTAATATTTCAAATACGATAAATAATGAAAACTTGTAATAAATAAAATACAGAGACATTTTATACGGTAAACGCAACCCAAAACGTTTAAAGAGTCGGACACGGCGTTTGGGAGTAAAAAAAAATACATATAATCCTTTACTGAAATTATGAAACACGCACCGAGAGACGAAATTGCACATGTAGCAGATGTGTTTAATTACTGAGCTGACAAAATCTCGGAAAGAGTTGAGCTTCATTACGAACACAATGGAGCCCGCGCTTCAGCAACGATAAGCCGACAGAGTGAACAAGACAATGAAAATGGTATCAACGTGTACTTTATTACGCAAACATTCGACTGAGCTTATCCTTCTTCAACTGATAGCGTAATATAGATATCCAAGATAAAAGAAAACATCTTGAGGATACTTTAACTAGAATTCGAATGAAATTTTGCCTTATGTATATAAACCAACACGCATTAAAGCAACGTGGCGGTCTTACTTACTAATTTGAATTCTATACTGTCCTGTACTTAAATATACCTTGTAGTAACAACTTAAAAATTTAGTAAGTTATGTAACGTTAGTCTAAGCTGACTCGTAAGACTTCGTGAAAGTGATGATTTACGTACACCACTACAATTTTAATTATTTAAGAATGTAAATAAAATCATTCAATCTTGATTCGCATATTAAAAAACGATATTTACTAAATATTTAAAGAATCTAATTTGCTTCAGAATAAAAACTCGCTATAACAAGAAGGCAATCACAATTTATTTATTTAAGCGAACAATTCCAAGTAATACGAATGCCAACTAAACAAATAAGTATCAAAAGTGCGCCTACTCTACACGAAAGGACGCAATTAAACGTAGCTGTCTCCGGCGCGTGTATTGAAGCGGCCGACTTCGTAACACGCGTTCTAACAAAAGTCAACGCGCGTTTAACGTACGCATTATCAAAAGCGCTCATTTGTGTAGCTTAGGCGTGCACTACGGACCTCTTAGTTCTTAAAACGCGCGTTATCAAAGCGTACGTCAAAACTGACATTTTTTATTGTTCATTTTAAAACATTTACTAGGTGGTAGGGCTTTTTGCAAGCCCGTCTGGGTACGTACTACCCACTCATCAGATATGCGTTCCGGTCTGAAGGTTGAGTGAGCTAGAGTGAGCTACAGACACAAGGAACATCTTAGTTGTCTAGGTTGGTGGCGCATTGGCGATGTAAGGATTGGTTAATATTTCATATTTTGCATCGATCGAATCCACTTTTGCTGGTGCCATTTCTAATATTACTCTGTAATCTAAAGTAAATAAAATATCAACACGTTGCTAGCAACGGCCCGTAAAGCGACCGTGCAAATTAATATTTGTTTTAATAAAGCTGAAACATTTTATAAAAATATGATCCTTGCGTAGAAATTAATTGGCAAGTTAAACTTTTATGACTGTGATCAGAAGGCTCGACGTTATTAGTTTAACAAGCTTCCAGAACCGTGGGGTTAAAAATCGTAATCTTTATGAATGCATGACTTTAATTCAAATTTCGTTAATGTAAATTTCGTGTCTCCTCTTTGTTTACAAATCGGAAAACTGATTTCAACAAAAATAGATGCAAATAAAATTGCGTATCAATGTTACTATAACAAAACGTTATTTGCTCAAATCCTTATTTCAAGTAGGCTCTTAAAAGCAACCTTGTTCTTTTGAATCGTCATATAAGAGGATTAACTTTAGTGTAAAACTACCACCATTTCATAATATAGATTTTACAGTAATCGATGTGTCAACAGACAATACACAACATCAGATGGATACATACAAGTACAACTACACATATATAATGTTTATATATGAGGAATGGACTACATGAAAGGCGGCATGTGAAAATTTTGAGAAGCCGACACGTATCCATCCCACGCAATGCACGCGGGTAAGTGGGCGACTTGATAAGAATATTGAATATCTCCCACAGGGCTGTCTTGTTATACCAAAAAAGCCTATATAAGAAACAGTTATTGTAATTAAATTATTCTAATGCAAATTTCAAAACAATTCGTTTTAATGTTTGTTTGTCAAAAGTTCCTACCAACTATTCAATTTTAATTTTACTATTAGTTCCGTTTTAACTTCTTAATTCAAAATTACTTACTTCAAAATTAACAAATAATAAGTTAATATGATTAATAGTTACGGAGATACATAAGTAAGAATGTAGATCAACAGAAAACATCGCGTGTTTGGCGAAAGTTGGCAATACCATATCAAATATGACAATTGAGAAAATTCAATTTTACGGATAGTAATCGCAGTAACGATTTTTATGCGTTAGAAAGTTAGCTTGGTCTAATAAGTATTTTTAGTCAGCTGTATTACAGTGTTATATTGGTACCGCATTGTTAACAGAGCCAACGTGCAAGGTACAATGAAGATCTCTACAACAGATATAATATAGATATCGATAAGAGCCAAATAATTTGGTGAATAGAAAACCAAATAATTACTTTTCCGAGCACTTACAAATTACTATTCCTTTATCATATGCGTTTATATATTTGATATATTAGCTAAGAGTCTCAGATATTTAAGTAAGTATATACCACATACATACCAGTGATGAAATCAAAATATTGCTAAAATACTAAAATCTACAGATCGATAATATCAACTAAATGGGAAAAATTTTGGCTTAAAACGCTGACCCGTTTATTGAGATTCAGGATAAAGTCTTCCTAACCGATTTCGGTCACGGCGACCATTCTCAAGGGAGACTAGCCAGCAAAGCAAATATTATTCGCATGTGTGCGCACTTCCAATTACTTCACTCTCATAATCCAATGGGATAGGAGTCAGACACGACCGAGAAAAGATCAAGACCAACGACTTCATGTGCTTTCCGTATTACAGAAATATAAAACTACGAATTTGAGGTGACAGAAAAACACAAACACTACGTGCTGAGCCGACCAGCATTCGAAACCGGAACCTTATGATCTGCAGCCGTATAATCTAGCTACAGGATGAACAAGACAATTTCACAAGATTTATAATACGCGCACTATCACGCACCGCGACAGTGCCGATCCGATCGCATGCGTGTCGCGTTATCGCGCACGACTTTGCAAAATTAACTCGCTTTATGAAGATATACGACGACCCGCTTAACTCTTTCCAAATGTAATTTTTATTCTATATAATATATTACAATGTTTAAGTCTTGTGGTTCTGGCAGAAAAGAATAGAGTCAATCCGTACGACTTATAAGAGCCGGACTAAATGTCTTTGTAGTGGAAACTTGAATAGAGTTTTATTATTAAGTTATATTAATAATAACATATATATGTCGCAAGCATTAAATACAATTTTTTAAATGTATAAATACTTTATACGGTTCGAAGTTTACATTTCGATGCAGCAAATTCTATGAATCCCAACGAGGGACTTAGACAATCTTATGACGTGATTAACCAACAAACTAGCAAAATGATGCACATGAAAGGTTTACGTGAGGCGGTCAAATAAAATCTGCAAAATCATTTCTATGTATTTAACAAACTGTACTGAAAAATTAATGGTATGTATGTAAGCGAATAACGATCATGCTGCCTTGAACCCCATTAAAATATTTTTAAAGAAACTCAGACCTATAATAGCTTATACCTTAGAGATATGATTCTTCACTCTCTTCGCTCTTGAGTTTAATGTGTACAATACAGAATTATTTTTATAATACAATAAAATCCACGCGCTTTCAACCACGTAATACGTCCACGCCCTGGAGGTCTTAGCGTAATATATAAATTAGATAAATTTCATCAATAGATAGACTATTCAATGCAAGTAATGGATTGACAGTTCAACTTTTTCAAACTTTCATTAAAAAAATAACCTTTTCCTCATATAGTATAATCTTATTGTCGCTTCTGGTGCCAGGGGGGCTGGTTCATTATTCGCCCAAAGGATCGGAATTGCGTTGCAAAGAGGAAATGCTGCTAGCATTCTTTGCCACCATTCTACGCGATTTGCACAGTAGCTATTTTTTATTTGTATATATTTAAGACTTTAATGTAAATAAACTTTTAATATTGGAGTATGATATATCTGGTTTTTTTTTTGCAAATACTTTTGAACATATTTTTGTATTTAGTTTTTAAATGTAATGAATATAATATTGATAATAAATTAATATTCCATGTCCATGACATTTTTTACACAAACAACAGATAGTTCATACGATCTCTCAAAAGATATATATTTACTGTGTAAGCAACATCCGAAAGTTCGCCTCTAAATATACAGAGAAACTATTAAACCTTAATGGGGTTTATATTAACACAAACTCCCTGTTCCAAGAACAATATGAAATCAATACGATATACATTTATTAATTATTATCAAGATGAAATAGGCTGTTAATAATAATCATCTAATCGGCGAGGCCGAGAGGTATTCTATCAAACTATTTCAATATACTCGTATCACAATATACTCGTTTCACTGGTGGTAGGGCTTTGTGCAAGCTCGTCTGGGTAGGTACCACCCACTCATCAGATATTCTACCGCAAAACAGCAATACTTGATATTGTTGTGTTCCGGTTTGAAGGGTGAGTGAGCCAGTGTAATTACAGGCACAATGGACATAAAATCTTAGTTCCCAAGGTTGGTGGCGCATTGGCTATAAGCGATGGTTGACATTTCTTACAATGCCAATGTCTAAGGGCGTTTGGTGACCACTTACCATCAGGTGGCCCATATGCTCGTCCACCTTCCTATTCTATAAAAAAAAATCAATGGAATACTCAATTAATAACTAATTTTAAACTAAAAACAATGTTACACGCGTATATTATTTTCAGGTATTAGTGCTGGTACTTTTCTACAATGGTATTTTATTTTAAATTTCATCTTAATGAAACTCTCACCAGAGAACAAGCGTTACACAACTTACAAAATGATAATACATACAAATTTCGAATGTCACTTCGTTCTAGTTCACATCACGACATCTCGGCTCGAGGCCTCTGATCCATTCCAACGCACAATGAATACGAAATAAGAAATCAACGAAACCGCACTTACGCTAAGCAATTTCCTTTCATAGGCAATATTTTTAGCGGCTTCGCGAGGCACCACTGAATTATGGAACGGCACGGTCCTAGGTTTTTGTTTAGTTTGCAATTTTGAACCCGAACAGACGTATATCACGTTTCTCACAACGCAACGCAACCAAAACGGCGTAATAAATCTAAAAGTCCATTTTCATATAAAAGAAAATCGATTAAGGAGCTTTCCGATAGCGATCGTTCGAATGAAGCTATATATTTTCATGATCGAACGAATTCAAGATCAGAGACGGGTGACGGGAGGCGCGTGAGGGAATCTGAGGCAAATGTTTCTTAGATAGTATTGTCCTTGAGCGGAACGTCATTTATTTCTATTTCCTTACCTCCGAGTTAATGAGGAATTGCAATTTTTTTCAATAATTGTTCTACTTTTATTAATTTATATCGAACTGGTTCAAGTATGCCAGCCAGCTCATCTCAGCTCCTATACTGGGTAATAAGTAGGTAAGTAGGTAGTAATTAACTTATCACACTGTCAAACAGCTATAATTTCGACAATTCTATTCTAGTTCAAAAATACTTATCTAGTGTATTTACAGACATGTTTAAATAACAAATCATTTATTATTTCAATGCTGATGTGTTCATTGCACATTACGGCACTCATACTCTAAAGATATTTATTTCGAAAAAAGATAAGAACATAACGGCAATGTTCTCTCGGTTTAATATATTATATAACTATCATCATCGCTAAATGAGTCGGAAAAGGGATATTGTAAAAAAATACTGTGTTCGGACGCTATATCTCACACACTCGTACCGGCTTGAGCGGCAAAGATATGAGGTGCGGTGTAAAAATTATATGTACAAATATAAATTTTGAACAACGAAAGACTGCAAGTATATTTATTGCAGTAAAATTGAAACTATATTATATCACATTATTACGCAATAAATATAAATCGTCATACAAAATGAATTTAAATATAATAAGTATTAATGCATGCTTTTCGTGACCTTATTATTTTGTCACTGCCAGCAAGTGTAACATTATAATAGATAGGACGTCTGAAATTGATTTTAACAACCGCGTACTTTTCAACAACGTATCTTATTATATGTGACAAGAAAAATACACCCGAACATTAAAATAAAAATAACTTAAACGAATAAAGACGTTGTACAATTTCCCAAGGATACAAAGAAATTACCGGACATAACAGAAACGCCTTCGCGACATGACAATGAAACCCAGTCACGCACCACTCTCTTTGATATAATTTATCAACAAATTCTTCAAACAGCAAAAGATAATTTCTCCCCTTTTTATAACGAATTATTATAATACCATACTTTCGTCATTCAAATTCAAATTAATGTTTTCACAAAAATCAACTCACGTGCATGTTAGATATAAAACGTATATTCACGTTTATCTTAACGCATACAAATGCGACTTGAGGTTAAAAATGCAATGACTAATGAAGACCTTAAAAAATTCTTTTCAATTAACCGAATACTTTTAACTTTAAAATGTACGCAGCAATTAAATATATTTAAAAGAATTGCAACAAATAAATTAAAAGCAATCAAAAGGAACACCGAATTATTTTAATTTCATAAATACGTAGAGCGTTTCCCAGGCTCATTTTGCAATTGTAAGAAAATTGGACCGAACATTGCTTCGCCGTATTAAATTCTTCCAGTTTAATCAAAAGCGAAAAGGTAAGAATTATCAACCTTAAGACTTCTCCCTGTAGCCGATATACGAAAAGAAGACTGTAAATAAATAGCTGGCGATGTTTCAAAAAGTGGGAAAATTGCCGGAGTGAGTTTGCGGGCACGCCTTTTATCTGTAACGTCTATCAAGCTCACGTCACTGTTGTTTATATAGATAAGGGCAGAAAACTGTCTATAAAAACAAAATATATGGACGGTATAAAAACAAGGACGGATTAAAAAGTGATCATTTATATTTTCGAATGAAATATTCGATACGTATGAAAAAATTGCCGCGATAACATTTAAAATATGACCTGAGAGATTTGAAATTTTCGCTGTAAACGTAATAATTTTAAGTATTCATTCGTTTACTAAATTCTGCAAACCTAGTTATATTTAATAACAAAACACAATCAATATAATGCCCACTCACGGCGATCACTTGCATGATCTAATTACATATACATACGACGTTACTTTTCATATTTTAAAATTATCAAATTTTAAACAGTCACATTCAATTATCAATGTTTATATAATTGACATTAACTGATACGAACAATGAAAGCACTATGCAAATCTACTTATATTATAAAACGAAACACGGTAAATACAAATAATGCGCGAGTAGCGACCACTCGCGGCGATCACTAGCACGATTAAGAAAAAGGAATACGAGCTGGAGCGTGACACAAAAGCTGCTGATAACAGTGGAAAAACGAGCAGCGTACCACCAGCAGACGATATCTACTGGGAGTTATTAAATATTAAAATAAACCAGCATTCCGACACGAGTCCTCGGAGATACGCTAGATTACGACAAAATACAATGAGTAAACTGATTCAAAGCTCTTTCTTTTTTCAATTATCAAATCATAAAGGAACGTAATATTTAAATTTTGTCACTGCACACCTCGGTTTATGTGCAAGCTGCTTTAACGAACTATGTGATTGCGAAATGCGGGTAAAATTATGATGTTATTTCCACGACATAGAGATAATATTAAAATTATTATGACCTGAAGAAATTCGCGGGACCCAACTGGATGCGAAAGTCAGAGAACCGGGAACTTTGGACCACTTTGGGAAAGGTATATTTCCAGTAGTGGACAACTTTTATTATTATTATATTTCTTTGTTAAGGACTATCAGTAATAACTACACTGAAAACATTTATAATTAAATAAATAATACATATTATACAGTGCGCTGCTTTTTAGGGTAACCATAACATTTACGTTCAAAAATAATAAGAAAAAACAAGAACACAAGATTTACATTACGCGGAAAAGATTACGTCATTAGTAATTGATATATAAACTTCCTATTACTATTATTATGTTTCATATCCTTTTTACAGAACTGATGGTAGGGCTTTGTGCAAGCTCGTGTCGATAGGTACCACCCACTCATCAGATATTCTACCGCAAAACAGCAGTACTTACTAGGTGTTGTTGTGTTCCGGTTTGAAGGATGTGTGAGCCAGTGTAATTACAAGCACAAGGGACATAACATCTTAGTTCCCAAGGTTGGTAGCGCATTGGCTATGTAAGCGATGGTTGACATTTAGGGTTAAAGAAATCGAAACTAAGGTATTTGTGATCTTATGTAATAACCGTTATTCGTCTTAAATATACTTTTTTAATGTGTAACTGCCTCGTTGATGTAGTGGCTAGCATTCAAGGTCGAAAAAACCGATACCTAAGTTGAAACCTGACAGGTATATATAACATAAAATTATATAAAATTTACGGCGTTTTTAGCTTGTGCTTCACTTTTGCATTATAATATTGTCTGCATTAATTGGTTTTACGTATGGCGTTGAGGCTTTAGTTGGCCATCGTGGCACATATTCATAGGATATCAAATATTTATTTATTAACCTTGTAATTCGATCGAATTTCCTATTCCCTAACATTAGAACGGTATGTACACTCCCAAACGTATAAATATCGAGAAAACGTACGTCGATATAAACGTATGATTATTTTCAAACTTATATATTAGTATTTATTATTAATTCTAAGATTGTGTTTAAGGCTTCAATTGAAGATAGTGTATTAATAACCTTTAACGAATTTAAAAGGGCAGACTCGTAGTCCCGATGGCTGTGGAATTTTATAAATCGCATAACTCATGAAGATTGCCTCATCGCGAACCGAAAGTGTATCGTTCGTGTCGGTTACTTAAGCGTCGCTCCACCCACTTACCTGAAACAATACATCATTACAATATCAATATAAATTGTTTTAATATATCGTGCAATAAAAAATCAATCAAGTGCCGATATATATCACCTTGTCACGTGTTAAAAGTATCACATTTTAAAGATCGGTCATATACATATACATATTATGATTGCTTACGTCATTGATGACAATAATCTTTTATTATGACAGCGATCATGTATATAACAACGACAAACAGCAAATGACAACCAATTTTAATTGGAGGTATTTGACGCGAGTTACATTGACGTCCAATGAAATCAAATGGCATTCTTTTTTTAAAATTTCGAACGAGCTACCTTACATTCCGGACATGCCCGGAGCCGAATCCGTACATATTTTTTAATCCTGCATGTTCAAAAATGGAATTGGAATAAAAATATCGCATTACATAAACAGATTCCTAAATTCCATTAATATATTAACATTGTTTTCTAGTTTCAAGAAAGAATGATAAATTGAATTTGTTCGCGTTTAAAACTAAGTCGATGCTAAGCTGCAATAGTAATTAAATCATTCCCGGTTTCTGTATCGGCGAAGTCTATCGGTACGGCCATTAAGTTCAACTACTGTTATTATTAACTTAGCCCCGGATTCCACAGGAAACTTCTAGATTGCCTCCGTGATGTCATATCGCGAGCCTGTTGATTTAGAGTCATAGACAGGAAACAATAAAGAGCATTAGCGTCGTTGTATAGGGAAATAAAGCACATTAAATAAGGCATAAAAGTAAGAATGTTTGCTCGGGGCTGTTATTTGTAACAGCCCCGAGCTAATGCACGCGATTTCTGTTTCGCTTTATAAGACGCGAAGTTGTGATAGCGCAGCGCTTTGATAAAATTTTATTTAGGAGCATTAGTATTCGTACTAGCTTATCGTCGCGTTTGGAGAGCTCGCATGCAGTGCACTTGTATTTTCTTACATTATGCGATTCCCTTTAACTACCACTCCAATTAGAGAATGTATTTAAGCGTCAAAAAATTGTGAACGGGTGACAATATAATGTTATAATTCTATAAACATGTTGATAAGTTATCATTAATATATTTACCAAAATGATGGATATGTTTTTTATTAATCTTCAAATTATATACTCTTGTAGTTCCATAATATATTACGTACATTACGCTAATCCCAACAACGAATTTATTCAAACTAAAATCGTTTTTAGCATTTAATAAACATAAAACAAAATTGGATGAATATCCATACAATACCATACACCAATGTATTAATCCGCAAAATTATTTATCGCCTTATAGAAGGAATACGATAAATTGTAATCTTAATGATACGCCAATATTTGTATTTGGGTTATAGTTATGGAAGACAAAATCTCTACTCGTAATTACTCTACTACTCTTACTAGATGATTTAAGCTTTACGTTATGTCAGTGGTAGCATAGGTACCTGACTCACAGATATCGATTTGATAATCCCCTATATTAACGACCAGCATGCTCCATAATTCTAACTCAAGAACATTCTAAACAATAGTGCGCAAGAAGAAATTTAATATAACATAAACAGATGCTTCGGAGGTCTAATAGAACTGTTATGTGGATAGATTCAGAGGACGCCAAAAAACGCTACAAATTTCAAATTTCAAATTTGGAAACTCAACGTTCGACTTTACAATTGTTAATTTATGTGCCTCAAGCCCTGTTCTTAATATCTAGTGACAGCAATCAGAATACTAAACGGATAATCTATTCGTGATACACGGCTTGTTTAACGAAGGGACGCGTTCACATGGCTATCGTCGTCCAGATCAGTCGTCGTGTGCAGGCGCCAATGTTCGCTAATGTTGTTTAATTAACTCGTATTCATTATCGAAGGGCGCGTGCGTCGGTACTGCAGCCCACAGGTGCTTGGAAGAAAGCGGACCACCGACGCTAAGAGTAGACAGTTTTTAATTGATCATTTTTATATTAACTGCCTCGTAAGTCTAGTGGCTAACTTATACGCTTGCTGATCTAGAAGTATTGATTTCGAATCCCGGGCAGACTTGTAAAATTTATTGTTTTTTTTCTGTTAATCATTAATCAAAGTTTTCAGACTTCATAAGTATTACAACAAAATTACTTGGTAACTGCGAAAGAATGTAATTCACTATTTTATTGCAAAGAAAAAACTTGGCATAGCTTTAACAAGTTATCTATTGGAATTTCATATTAAAATTTACAGAGCAGTCCAACGTTTTTATTTACTAACGCAATAAGCCGACAAATAAGCTTTTCATGGAATTCTAAAATAGTGAAGTCTCAGTCGAAACATTAAATAAAATAATTAATTGTTAATGATACTTCTGTCATGTGCAGACAGTACACGCACTATTTTTAATTTTTTATATGATTTTTTATAGCAAAGTACTTGTCGTGGAGTACCGGCTTAGAATAGTACTCCCCCAATCTCATCCCGTGGGTGTCGTAAGAGGCGACTGAGGGACGGGGAAAAGGGGGGATGGGCAGCAGCGTCCCCCCTCCCATAAACATCTTACCCCCTACTGCGCTCGCCAACACGCCTGCCCAGCGCGGCGAGTATGGGCAAACCCCTCCCTTAATGGCAGATGCGCCCAAAAAAAGGCCCCCAGTTACCGGCAAGCCCGCTAGGCCCGACCAAGGTAGCGGTCGTGGTATCGGCAGGGCAGGGGGTGCTAAGAATCACCGGTTCACGGCAGGCTACCGTATAAAACGACTGAAAATGGCAACGTATAATGGACGCTCGATGAGGCTGGACCATCACCTCGCCGAATTAGAAGTAGAGTTAAGTCATATAAACTGGCATATACTGGGGTTATCTGAAGTCCGAAGACAGGGGGAGGACACGATAACTCTAGAGTCCGGTAACTTACTCTACTTCCGCGAAGGTGATAACCTCTCCCAGGGTGGTGTCGGTTTTCTAGTCAAAAAGGATCTCATTAGCAGCATTGTGGAAATCAGTAGTGTGTCGAACCGGGTAGCGTACCTTGTCCTAAAACTTTCCGACAGGTACTCCCTGAAGGTTGTACAGGTATATGCGCCAACTTCGACATACTCTGATGATGTGGTCGAAGCGATGTACGAGGACATCGCAAAGGCCCTCAACGACACCTCGAGGGCCCACTACAATGTTGTTATGGGAGACTTTAATGCTAAAGTGGGAGTACAAGATAGCGGTGAATCGAAAGTCGGACCTTACGGCTTGGGCTGCAGAAATCACAGGGGGCAAATGCTGGTAAATTTTCTCGAAGCGCAGGGGCTTTTTTGATGAATTCTTTCTTTCAAAAAAAGCCTCAGAGGAGGTGGACCTGGCGAAGCCCTGATAACGTGACAAGGAACGAGATAGACTTTATCATTTCGAATAAAAGGCACATATTTAGAGATGTTTCAGTGATCAACAAGTTTAATACCGGAAGTGATCACCGCTTGGTTCGAGGCACTCTAAATATCAACTTAAAAGCCGAAAGATCGAGAATGATGAGGTCTACTCTCCGACCTACCATGCTCCAAGCTGCTCAAGGCTCCGAAAAGTTCCAAATGGAACTTCAAAATCAATTCACCGCGTTGGAAACCATAAGCAGCATTGATGAGAGAACCGACACGCTGGTCAAAATACTGCAAAACACATCCCGCAAGTGTTTTCCGCCACAGAGAAGAGACAACGCACCAAAACTCTCTGCTGAGACACTCGAGCTCATGAGAAAACGACGAGAACTACCATCGTTTTTGTCAGATAAGGCCTTAAACCGAACAATAAAAACGCTGAGGCGACGCGATCTCCGACGCTCCAATACCCGTGCCATCAAGGCTGCGATTGAGCAAAATCGGGGATCGAAAGTGTTCGCTCGCAAGTTTGGGAGGCCGCGTCTGACAAAACTTAAAACTGAAAATGGTGGGGTCGTTACCTCTAGGCCTGAGATTATCGGAGAAGTAGAGAGGTTTTATGGGCAGTTGTTCTCTTCAAGATCGGATAAACCCGTGGGAATCAGTATTGATGACCAGCGCGCCCCTCTTATGCGCCATTACTCCGAGGAGCTCCCGGTCGTTGACCAAGGAGAGATTAGGGCGGCTCTAGAACAGCTTAAAAACAACAAAGCTCCGGGAGATGACGGAATCACAACAGAGTTGCTTAAGGCAGGCGGGACTCCGGTCCTGAAAGAGCTAGCAAGCCTCTTTAATTCCGTCATCCAACATGGCAAGACCCCGGAAACGTGGAGCGGGAGTGAGGTGGTACTGTTTTTCAAGAAAGGTGATAAAACCCTCTTGAAAAACTACAGACCAATCTCCCTCCTGAGTCACGTGTATAAGCTGTTCTCAAGAGTCGTCACGAACCGTCTCGCCAGACGACTTGACGAGTTCCAGCCCCCAGAGCAAGCCGGCTTTCGATCAGGCTACAGCACCGTGGACCACATCCATACTGTTCGGCAGATTGTGCAGAAGACCGAAGAGTACAATCAGCCGCTGTGTATGGCATTTGTGGACTACGAGAAAGCCTTCGACTCCATCGAAACCTGGGCAGTGCTCGACTCATTGCAGAGATGTCATATCGATTGGAGATATATCGAGGTACTGAGATGTCTGTACAACGCCGCTACAATGACTGTCCACATCCAGGACTGTAAGACGAAGGCGATCCAACTGCGCAGAGGGGTGAGACAGGGGGATGTAATATCCCCGAAACTGTTCACCAACGCGTTGGAAGACGTTTTCAAAACGCTGGATTGGACTAAGTATGGAGTCAATGTAAACGGCGAGTACATCTCACACCTTCGATTTGCCGACGATATCGTCATCATAGCAGAGTCGCTGGAACAACTCACCGAAATGCTGCGTAGCCTAGGCGAGTCTTCCCGGTGTGTCGGTCTCGGTATGAACTTGGACAAGACCAAGGTCATGTTCAATAGGCATGTCGTGCCGGGACCGATATACGTCGAGGGGAAACCTCTCGAAGTTGTTAGTGAATATACCTACCTAGGACAAATAATACAAGTCGGTAGGAACAACTTCGAGAAGGAAGCCGATCGAAGAATTCGCTTGGGATGGGCAGCATTTGGCAACCTTCGTCAAGTCCTCAAGTCGTCTATACCGCAATGTTTGAAGACGAAAGTCTTCAACCAATGCGTCTTACCTGCCATGACATACGGTGCCGAAACGTGGACACTAACTGCGGGACTAGTCCACAAATTCAAAGTCGCTCAGCGTGCTATGGAGCGAGCTATGCTCGGAGTATCTTTGAAGGATAAGATCAGAAATGAGATTATCCGGAAAAGAACCGGAGTCACCGACATAGCTTGCAAAATTAGCAGGCTGAAGTGGCAGTGGGCTGGTCACGTATGTCGTAGGACCGATGGCCGTTGGAGCAGACGAGTCCTAGAGTGGAGACCGCGAATCGGCAAGCGCAGCGTAGGGCGCCCTCCAGCCAGGTGGACCGACGACCTTAAGAAGGTGGCGGGCACCAACTGGATGCGGAAGGCGGAGGACAGGGAGCTTTGGCGCACCTTGGGAGAGGCCTATGTTCAGCAGTGGACAACGATTGGCTGTTGATATGATATTGATATGAAAGTACTCCACTTTTAATATAAAAATATATGAGCGATTTCGTCTTGGCCTGCTTAATATTTCTATATGAAGTAGGATAAGCCGATATATATATATATATATATATATATATATATTATATACCAATAATACTTCTATAACTTACAATTAATACCTTTGCATTAATTATTCCTTACACCGGTAATGTACCGCTAACCTGGAAACTAAGATGTAATGTCCCTTGGGCATGTAAACTGGGTCACTTACCCTTCTAACCAAAACACAGGTACAAAGTATTCCTTTGCCGTAGATTAACTAATGAAATTTACCTACGCAGACGAACATGCTTAAATCAAAATATAAATATATATTTTTTAAATATTTCTTTCTACTAAAATAAGAAATATACGCTTGTCATGTCAAGAGTTAAAAAAAGGATTAAACTGCGAAGCCCAGCTTCTTATGTATAATAAAAGATGAAAGACGTTGCAACGTCTGGTATAATTTATATATAATAATAATAATGTCTTCGAGACAGATTTCGGTCACGGCGGTCAATCTCAAGCGAGATAGCCAACTACGCAGGAGATATTATAGTCCACAAGTGTGTGCGCAAACACAGGTGCACTCTCTATTCCCTAACTCTCATAATCCGATGGGACGGCAATCCAACACAACCGGAAAGAGTTCAAGCGCAGGATCTGCGGGTCTGCGGCCTTCCATGTAGCAACTAGACATACGAGCCAGTCACCGATAAATATATATATTGGTTGAGTAGTTTTTCAGTTCAAAAACGTTTATAAGTACACATATATTGGTAGACTTATATTTAGCTTATGTATATAATATCACTCCAACAAATATTGTTATTAACTATATACCGAGGCTTGAGATAACTTTAAACTTACGTATTAATCCAAGCGTCAACTGTGTCTTGTGTCGTTGGATCGCAGTGAAATATAAACGCTATAAATATTCGGTGGGTGCTATAAAGAGATAGTGAAGCGAAGTCGGGTGGCCAGAATGTATTGCCTTGAAGTTTTAGTATGTGATATACTAGTAGTACTATATCTTTTATACCAAAGTGGTTTAAGAGTACAAAAAATACTTAATATTTTCCTTCTGTTTGTTTCGCCGGTTCTTTCCAGGTCCGAGGTAAGGTGTAATTATATATTTAATAAAGATTTTCGTTTTATATTTTTAACTTTGAGAGATATGAAAAGAAAGATAAGAAGTATATTTATCGTTAAGACATAACTATCGTCGTCCAATATTCGTAATCAACCATAATCATCATTGAAAATTTGAGCCAAACGTATACGAATTTTCATGTTTCGAACATTTTTTTGTTTCCTCACTCACAAACATTCTTTTCTTTTTCTTCTAATATTAATATTTCTTTCCTTTTTTTATCAAACAAAACAAAGATCGTTTGACTAATCAAAGAGAAAAAGGTACTGGAAGGATATGTTTTCGTCTATTTATAAATAGATATGTACAACATTATTATCAAAACAAACACGAAAAGAAAAAAAACATTATATTTTATCCAACTAGGTCTAACGGCATACGGGTCACCCAGCGATGTGAAAGTCGAAGGTTCGCTTTACCTCTTGGACTATTTTCATCCTCCCTTCTATCTCAACTATACCTTTTGTCTAACTGGGAGTGAAATAGTCATTGTGAAAACAAACATGTAATTATGTGTTAAATATAAATGAGCACTTAACATGTAAATAAAAAAAAATATGATATCTTCCTGAGGGATTTCGTCTACGGCGGCCACTTTCAAGACAAGAGAGAGACTAACCAACTGCGCAGCTCATATTATAGTAAAGAAGTGCGTGCGAAAACACATCCTCTCCATCAATCCTCTCCAATCTACATCTCTCAATCTCATAATCAACCACGACGGGACAGAATTCAGACGCAGAATGGCGGCTTTACGTGCTTTCCGACGTGCGGAAGTTTAAGCACTGCCAACTTCCAAACTCCAATCTGTTACAAGCGAATAACTTCTTATTGGCCCGGCCCGCAGCAGTCACGTCGCGATCTGTAGCTAGCTGTAAGCGTAGCTGTAGCGCCTATAAGCTAGCTGTTAAGCCAACGAAGTCGTAACAAGAAAAAATACATAAGCAATTAATGCCAAATTATTGTACCAATAATACAATACTACTAATACTAGCGAGCGGTTTTGCTCGCGGTTTCCCCCGCGTAGTTCCCGTTCCCTTGGGAATACGGGGACTAAAGGTAGCTTATGTTACTCGCTGATAATATAGCTTTCTATTGGTGAAACGTTTTTTAAAATCGGTTTAGTGGTTTAGGCGTGAAATCTTAATAAACGAAAACAAACTTACATTCGCATTTATAATACTCGTTAAGATTATAAATGCGAAAGTAACTTTGCCTGTCTGCCTGTAACAGACAAACTGAGTTACTTATTATCGGTTCTGTGTTCTAGGCTTTCACAGCTAGAACACAGAACCGATTTTAATGTAGTTTGATACGACGCAAGCTTAAACCCTAAGGACATAGGCTATTTTTTTATAACAATCCCTCAACACCAACATCTCTTCCCCTTACCTAATAACGGGCCAAACCGCGGGCGAGCGTTAATATTAAAAAAAAATCGCGAATATAGAAATAAAAATTAACTCCTGATATATATCTACAGCTGTAAACTAAAATAATAACTATCCTATAATTTGAAACTAATTTTTAAAACATTGCAAATTGCTAGCGTCGAACATATAATGTTATAAGGTCATAGAACATTAGCATCCAATAGGCTAATAACATATTTCTAATTTAACATTTTCGATCAATAGTAATGAATGACAGTGGGAGTGGCTAATCTCGATTAGTATAATATTGCATTAACAAGCGCGACATAGTATAAAATAATATATGTTCAGTAACATAAACCAAGATAATGTTCGGAGGCGACATTCGTACAACATAAAAACAACATATTAATTTTGTTACAAGCGAAAATTCGATTAAAAATTCAATCGACCTTATATGTATATAAGGTAATCGACAATCCTTGTTATATTATGCAAACAGCGGCTTTAAATCAGTCGTAAATGGCGAATAGGTGGACATAAAATGTGCGGTGACAATAATAGCGCGCGTGATGGGCTCCGATCCGCGTCCGAGCGGCTCAGCTGTCCACGCTTATCGCGAGAAACTCGATAAAAATCTCGGATGTAGTTTTTAAAGAAAATTTACAAGTTTGCCCGCTAATAACCGTATACATGTCAGCGTGATGTCTACCCGAGAGGCAAGCGACACTTACGACCCCAATAGAAATCCGATTTATGATCGTACCCTCGAGTGAAGGATACAACTTTTACAACTCAATTTAAAACAAGACATAATATATCCTTTAATCTTACGCTCTGACATCGATAAGATCAATATCGTTTTTTAGTAAGGTAAACGACGAGTTAATAAAATCGAACGTTTGCTGATTCATATAAAAACGGTGGAATCGCATTAATAATTAATGTAGAATATAAATTCAAAATTATTATTAATAATATAGCGGAGATGGTCTAGTGGTTAGAACGCGTGAATCTTAACCGATGATCGTGGATTCAAACCCGGGCAAGTACCACTGAATTTTCATGCGCTTAATTTCTGTTTATAATTCATCTCGTGCTTGACGGTGAAGGAAAACATCGTGAGGAAACCTGCATGTGTCTGATTTCATTGAAGTTATGCCACATGTGTATTCTGCCAACCCGCATTGGAGCAGCGTGGTGGAATAAGCTCCAAACCTTCTTCTCAAAAAGGAGAGGAGGCCTTAGCCCAGCAGTGGGACATTAACAGGCTGTTAGTGTTATTAATAATATTGTAAATCAAAACATTTCTATAATATAATATTAAAAAAGAAAGTCCAGTCATGTAACACAATAATTGTTTATGACGTAATGTTATTCCGCGAAATAACTGAACGTCACAATTGCGTGATTTTTTAACATCAAAAGGCTTCATTGAATTGGCTGATAGGGTACCATTACGAGAGCAGCGCGTCAATCACTAACAGCGAAAGTTACATAACAGGGAAAGTGACTTCTAATACTACGACACTAACACGCTACCATACAATAAAGTTAAAGTGACGCATTAAAATTAACCTTTACATTTATTTTTAAAATCTATTATCAATATGTATATTATTTACTAAAAAAGTGAGGAACGAAATGGTATTGTACACATATACTATATATACCTTTGCACATAAAAAATTGGTTCGATTTATTTTTTTGACATATTTATTTATAAAAAACTGATTTACACGCGATTCCAATATGAATATTTATCTGTAACTTACGGTCACAATATATTTTTTTTAAATATTAAATCTATAAAATATTATAATGTGTAAATTGTTTTGGGTATAAAAGATAATAAAAAATGTTCTATGTGATAAATTTAAATAATAAGAACACGATTTAATTTATCGCTTTACCCGTCTGTATGTTATCTATTTAATTTCATAATTTATCTTCCTACCAATTCCTATAAAAATACACATAAAATAGATAACAAACACGACTTTGTATATAATTTTGTTAATGTGAATTTATTATGCACTCATTCAAAATAGAATCGAATCAAAATTCATCGTATCGTAAACAGTTAAAATCTATGTATGTCTTAGTTAATTGTTTAGAGATAAATATTGTTCATTGCAATTGAAGGATTACAATGAAGCTACGATATACGTACATCAGAGTCGGTAGGCACAACGTCGCGATGTTAATATTCATTGCGATAGCTGAGCGCGTAGGCCGCCACACTCCTGGGCGAGGCCGGGACACGCTTAGAGACAATGCGATTTGCATTTGGGCGTTCCTAACTGTCAACCAGGACATTCACATTAACTAATCCGATGAACGCTATCTGTTATACTTTATCTAACACAATGACTAAATTAAAACGTAGTCATTTAATATTTATAATGTATTCACGACTCAAGCGTGAACGATTTACGAATAATAATTTATTGAGTAAGAGTAGATTAGTAAGTTAAAATATTCACATGTTGTTTTCACTGTTGTGATCTACGTTAATTCAAAGAAAACACATTGTCAATCAAAAATTATTCATTTCGAGTAAAATTAAATTCATCTAAACCATACACATAACGGATATCTGGCACACGTGATAATACCTTTGCAGAAATTGTGGATCGAAACCCGGATCTGAATAAGAACCAGAAGGCAGTTTTCATTTCGCCTAGCAAAGCACTTACTCCGAAAATACAGCTCGAAGCTTAAGGGGCATTGTACATTCGAAAGGCGTCGTACAACGCCGCGGGCCACCGAGTGCCGGCTTGCAATAATGCGCTTACAGCACTCAGTGGTTGAGCGCCCTTATAATTCCATTCTTCAAAGGTACAGAGCGACTTGGGTTAAGTCGAAACCCGTGTTGCCCCTGAAAGACTTATTACACAGAGGTTTTCTTATTCTTTTAGTAACACCAAACACAACTTAATAAAATCCTTTTAGACTCATACTTTATAACAAAATTTAATACTCCACACTTTCATGTTCTTACTCGACTTATTTGTTTTTATATCTAGCTATAATGTGCATTAGCTATAGATACAAATTGGTACTATTAAATTACACAACGTTTAAAAAAACATATTTATTAGTAACTTGACAGCATCGTGTAAATCTCTGACATGGGTGGATAGTTTAGTAATTAAGGAAGGACTATAAACAACGCTATCTCTGCTAAGAACTAATGAGTGGAGTCGACTAGAGAGGACTAGCCGCATACACAGACGGTTATCGTCGCGATAAACAAGTAGAAATGGATAACATGTTATTTAACCCCGTCGTCCCTATTTCTTCCTTAATGTCTTAAGCAATCCTATACAACTTTTATTAGTGAGACAAAGAATTCTCGAGCTATCTCATTTAGTAAATGTGGTACCAATTAGATAGAAAGATACGTTCATTAGTTTTAGTGAAATCACGTACTTAATCCATTGAATAATTTATATTGCATCGCGGTATGTATAAAAGATTTTTAATGTTTAAATATTTACACACATGCGAAAGATATTTATGAAAATCTGCTGCACAACAACGATTTGTAAGACAGCGGTCACAACAGGTAGAACCGGGACAATAAACGAATCCTAACATGTCCGGATACTGTCCGACCCGCCTTTATTGCTACATATTTTAGAGAGACAACAGCAAATACCGAGATCGAGCGAATGTTTGAATTAATGAAAACAAGATTTAGCTTTTATAACTTTATTTATAGCGTATAATGATTACGGTAATTTATTATAGTGATTAAATTATTTAATACTATCTAAAATTAGTTAGTTTTACTTATGAAAATTCTTTTTAGATATGAATTCTACTAATAGAAAGAAATTATTAAGGTTACACAACTTGAAGAATGAAATGATCGCCTTTTTAGTGACGATTGTTTTGAAACATATAATTGATATTATATACATTTTATTAAAAATCAGTTTTTTCAGGTCTGAAGTGTTTATTTCCGAATCGATTGTATATTTTTTTAAATCAACATGCAACTGTAACGCTTATTTATTGAATAAAGAGTATGATTTTGGCTTTAACGTGATCACTCGGTAACACTTCTAAAGAACCATAGAAATATACCTACTATTAATCAGAAAAAAAAATGAAATAAACGACTACAGAATTCGATAATAGACCTGCAGAAGTGACCTGAAAATTAAATAATGACCAAACGGTACCCAAGAAACGGTAAACGAAAAAGGAGAAGACTAGTACAAGATGAAATCATGCAGTATAATTGATAGCTGGATCCAACTGGAGAAGAGTTGCGTCGATATATTTCAATGGAGTGTTAGAGCAGGTCTTGCCTCCAGGTACAGTTTATAGACATTATGTAAAATATAGACCGAGCAACTGTTTATTCAACTGCAACCAGAAATAAAGGCTATAATATTATATCCACTGAGCTACTTCGGTCAAATTATTCATTTCAATTATTCGCTGTTAAAAGATTTTTAAATTCCAAGAAGTCACATATTTTACTTCAACCACGATATGACTTTAAATATATATCTAATTACGTAACGCCTTTAAAAACCGATATTATTTATTAATTTCGAATTTATTATACCAAACAGTTAATTCTAAAGTATAAAATGATACTTAGCGATTACTTTTACGATAAACGATAACGACCAAAATTAAAGGAAACAAAATTAAACACGTTAATCGTATCCAATATAAAAGTACCCAACTTTGCAAGCAAATTACATTAAACGCAATAAGAGTATTTGTTCCAGTTAATTAGTCCAATGACATCAAAAGGAGTTGGTTATGTCGTTCAAAATGCATGTTCGAAGGACACTATTAAAGCCAAGGAGGATATCAGTTTTAACATCTTTCCATAGCACCTCGTTTCGAAATGCCGAATAATAAAAAACACCTCATCAAGATATGTGCGATTTTATCTCGTAACCGCAACCCGGCAGATTATATTCTAAATCGAGCGCATTTCATTAACCGCCAATCGAGTTAATGATCTTGGAAGTTTTTCGCTCAAATAAACATTAAGAGAATATATAGCGTAAACGACGAACATTTTAACGGAATTACATTGTGGCTAAGTACTCCCTTTTAGTAGGATACGGTGGATGACTCTGCATTTACACAATTGTGTCGATATTAGACTCCTTTTAAAAGTATAGAATATATAATATAAATACTTAATAAGTTTCAGAAAATGATTCCCTTACAATGTTATTAATATACTACTTAAAAGTCTTGAATAGATCTAGGAGGAATACAATTCTGTAAAACAGTTAAACTTGTATGGATACCAGTCTCTCACAAAGGAATGTGTACTTTGTTAAACGGTTTTATATTATTGATTAATTAACATTTTCCTTTTTGTTGAGAGTAATAAATGTTATTTCATTTCATTGAAATATATAATATAACCGAAAAGGAAGACAGTTTTCTAGTATAAATCCAGTCCTGGATTATTAATGCTAATTAATTTAAATAAAATAAGGAGTGTTTCTAGAACGTAGCATGATTATCGTTTGAAAAGATTTCTCTTCCAAGATATATAATGAGTTTGAAATTGAAAAGAAATAAAAATAATACAATCAACATAATTGTTTTATATCTATTTATAACAAAAATTTATTTATATATTTTATTATTTATTAGCAATGGAAGAAAATAACAATTATATAATTCGAAAGGTACCATAGATACCATAGATTAATGAGTAAGTTCTAAACGTTCAAAACAATACACAAATCTCGACCACAAGTAAAAACTTATTGTTATAACTATTCAAACAAGGCTAGAAGGATGAAGAACTAACAAACACTTGAAGTATCGAAAATACGTAAAGGTTTATATTAAGCGAAGACGTTATAACAAAGTTCGCAAACTTTCATATCTTCATTAAAGAAAACTATGTCTGTAGTGAATACGAAGCCACATAGAAAGTTTAGAATAGTGAACGAGATTAAAACTTTGCCACTTGAAAGTGCAGTGGCCGCATGGCTGAAGTGAAATTTACTCTGAACAAAAGTTAATATAAGCGAAATTTGTCCTTTGGAAAGCGGTCTGCGGGTTGGTCCAAGTTCCAACTTCGCAGCGAACTATCGGATACAAGTGCATCCCAGGCCCACCTACCTGTTTTATTTTTCGTTTCTATACAATTTATTAAGAATATATTAAGCGACATAAAAAAAAACCAAAGGCGCGCTTAACAGTCGTGACAAAGTAAAACTACTTTTTCCATCAAGAGTGTGAAATGGTCATGACGCTATAAGTTAACATATAAAACTTTGCTCTCGAATTCAGCCTTGAAAATGTTGCTCTTACAGGGTATTGGGCTACAGTTTCATTCCACACTTCACACTGATACATAATTTTTAATATAATCTGAGATAGTTGCTCCGAAAGAATCGTTAACCTCATCGTCGGCGGCAATTAAAAAAATTTGGTGTGAACCTAAAAATTCTGAATTTAATTAAAGTTCCATTGCGAGCTGTTTTTTAATTTTCTTATCAGATACGCGTACAGGGAAGCATCAGATGTAATTGCATTGCCCGTGTTTTAAAGCGAGCCGCCAAATAAACGCATATTTCATCTGTCAACCGACTAAATGCGTATTGGATTTATTATATAACTTTTAAAATTAATTTAGCTTTGCCAGCACTCATTAGCTGCTTGTATTTAAAATCGTGCAAAATAATTTCAATATGAATCATTTCACGTCACAAAAAAACGTATTTATACATATTTTGCGGAAAATTGTATGAAGAATGAAGTCTTCCTCGAAACCCGATAGACGTGACCAAGATCAAAGAAAGTAAATGCCTAAACCACTCGTAAGGTGGGATTGGAAATCGGCTCACAAACAAAATCATTCGCAACAAAAATATTAGCGTTAAGCAAGCGGTCAGTAATACAAGTCTACCAAATCTATTCCATAAAATTTACACACCGAACCGTCGACGACAAATAAATGGCAATGGCAAGCGGATGATGATTGGTTATTTATACAAACAGTATATTATCTGTATGTATGTATTGTATGTATTGAATTAATATAAACCCTTTACAGAGTCCAACTATACGAGGTAAAGCAACAATAATTAATGTTACCAAATCGATTGCGTTGTAACAATAAGCCATCGAATCCTCGTTGACATATTAACTATAATTAACTGTAAGCGACACCCATTAGTAATCAATAATTTCCTGGGGAACTCATTAGTTCTGAGAGATACACAATTAATTATAAGAATTAGCGATTTTCTTATATTCTCTATTATTTTCCGACGAATAAAGAGCAACAGAAACTAAAAGAATAAAATTTCCATGTACACGCTGTGAAAAATTTTGGAAGATAAATTAAATGTAAACTTACTAACGGTACGTATATTCTACCGAGAAGAACTGCAAGAAACTGCAAGAAATTTAGTTACTTTTTTATATTATGGATGGGTGGGCAGATTACCTGTTGGTAAGCGGTAACTACCACTCATAGACTTTGACCTCGATTGAAGTTATTAACTTTTCTTTCCTGAGTATTGTGCTGTTTGGCGGTAGCATAATGGATGTTATCGACCCAGACGGGCTTGCACAAAGCCCTACTACCAAGTAAACTCTTTTTCATCAATTATATAGGTACATGTAATAACCGTAATCAATTAAATTTTAGCTACGAGACGAACGAGGCAGTTAATGTTTATGAATACAAAATATTGAATCACCCCTATTATAAATACTAAGTAATTTTATATACAGTACAGTAACAGCCTGTTAATGTCCCACTGCTAAGGCTAAAGCCTCCTAGCTAAGCTAAGGCCTCCTCTCCCTTTTGAGGAAAAGGTTTGGAGAGTAATCTTATATTACTGGTGAATTCGTTCAAAAATCTAACATGCATACATTTTTCACGTTAACACATAAGCACTGGCAAGAACTTATGCACATAAACAACGGACGAAGCTAGGCCTGCAAATGAGGTCGGAGATAGCGCTCGGAAGTTAGTAAGCATAAATTAAAACAAGTGTTTCTGTAAAAAGTTGATAAATGGCCGTCCACGGACGGCATGACAAAAAAGGGAACTAACGTCAAGCGAAGCGCTAACGTGTTTCATTTTGCACTGTAGGCAACATCTGGCGCTTTCGGCATGAGCAAATTGTGAAGCTATCGACTTGATTTGAGGAATATCGTTTTATCATTTTGTTTTCAAATTATAATTCATAATATACAAATGATTAAAATAGTACAGAACTTAAAAGAGTTCAAATCAGCGAATTATTTTAAATAATACGTGTTACAATTACTTACATTTGGAACTACTTGAAACTTACAGTTCAAAGGACGGCCCCAGCAAATGGCTAGTGTGTGATAAGCAAAAAGTTAAATTTATGCTAAATAATGAACCGCAAGTCTATAACTTGACCAAATGACAAAGGCGTTTTTTTTTAAACTTAAGCACATTTTCTGATAACCTTTATTTTTTCCCTCTTTGAATTAAAATTGGTCGGGCACATTAATACTTCAAATCTCACTAGAGCAAAATTACGAGAGCAGCTTTAGGTTTAACATTAGTAGTTGAATTGAAATATTCTATAGAATATAATTTAAAATTCATCATCAATTGATTACTGATCATTTTTACCTATTATGCAATTGTATATTATATAAAAATCACTATACTATAATTTATAACAACTTTTTTATAAACTTTTATTATTTGATTAAACTTTTTTGTGTACAGGCAGAGAAATTACTTTATTGTATATGCGCGAATTCGCGCTCGCCTAGAATGTTTATATAAAAGTTGTAATTATCATCATCATCCTTTTGTAGTCCACTGCTGGACATAGGCCTCTCCAATGGTACGCCACTGAGCTCTCTTCAGCTCTCAATCTCCATCCGCTGCCAGCCTTGCGTATATCGTCACTGTCAAAAGTTGTAATCGATAAGAATATAATGATTTTTATATAAATTACTATTGCAGATAGACCGTCTCCCGTGTGCTCATACAATATGAAGGATAAAAAGAGTGTTATTATTATGAAGTTATTATTGTTCCACTGAAATAAAGTTTTTCTTTATATAGATATAATTTGTTATATTAAAGAATTTATGTCCTTATATCAAATACATATATATATGTTTTT
This sequence comes from Nymphalis io, assembly GCF_905147045.1. Classification (NCBI taxonomy): domain Eukaryota; kingdom Metazoa; phylum Arthropoda; class Insecta; order Lepidoptera; family Nymphalidae; genus Nymphalis; species Nymphalis io. The sequence continues at coordinate 11,646,602 of NC_065899.1, forward strand.
TAAAACAAAAGGAAACCTAATAATGACTTAAATCCTCTATTTTAATGTTTATTAAAGTAAGAAACCTTACAATCTCAAGTTTTACTTAGAATTTTACCAAATAAACAAATTTACATAAAAGTATTTTTAGAAATTACAATTATTTACTGAGTATCATTGCGAGATTTAATTTTCGGGACCTGATTCCAAGAAACCTTGATATCACTCCTCGTTTTTTGTACCGAAAAGCCTAAATATTCATTATTATTCAATTATAAAAGCCATTTTATTATACTGAGTTGACATTAAAAGCAGATATCGATGTTACTTTTTCTGATCCCATTTCGAATTTTAATTTCATCCGGTGCACTTCTAACTTTTTTTTTATATGCAAGGAAATGCATTTTGGTCAATTAATATACGGTTTTAAATATTTTTAAGTAAACATTAACATTGTTAATAAACGAAATAATATGATTATATTTTCTATGCTCATACAATACAATTATTAAATGTTAAAAGCCTTCTTGAATTAAAACTTCTCAATTTAATCCTTATTAAATAAAACAATCATCCACACAACCGGAAAGAATTCCGCTTTATGTGTTAGGCTTAGAAATGTACGCACTATAAACCTCCAAACTCCGAGCCGGTACTGAGATATTCATGACAGAACTTTTTTTTTAAACTTTTTATTTGCTGAACCATTACTTTAAGCCAGCGCGTCAGAATCTGCTGCGTTACAAACGAGTCACAAGACCATGAGCATAGGTTTTACTGATTGATTTATATGAATCATTAAGAGGATTTGCAAATTAGCATTGTCTAATATTGTCGACATCATTAATTGGTTTAAACACATACTAGTACAGATGACCGTAAATTATTTGAATTCGCTGTACCGTTTAATTGGCCGTATAGGCATAGCGTACCCACGAACTATCCGTATACAGAAAGTTGCGTAATCCAGAAACGCTCCCTTTAATTGGTTTACCACAGACCTCTATTAACGAAATAAGATGGGAAATCGAGAGTATTAGCATAACAGCGAATTCAATTAGGGTTCACAAAGAGGATTACAACTTTAACAATGAACTGAAAGTTAAAGCGGAGGCCCAACAAACTAACGTTGAATAATCAAAATTTGAACGAGTGCGATTATTAAGTTGAAATTAAATTCGTATTCAGTTCATGTGTACCATAAAATTTCAATTCAACTTAGCAGTGTCCTTTTAGTTTGTTTATAGAAAATACTTGTTAAATGTTGATATCACACACTAACATTCAAAACGCTGGTCTTAGGGATTTTATGAATGGTTATTATATAATACTTTGTATTGCTGTTTCGATTTGAAGGGTGAGTGAACCAGTATTATTGCAGGTACAAGGGACATAACATATTACTTCCAATTGGAGGTAATATGTTATGTTATATATCGCTTGGACACGTGGCTGATATAATAACAGAAATAATGTCTATAGGTAATATTGAGCCATTACTATCTACTGAACTGCCTCCGTAACAGCCTGTGTATTTACCACTGCTAGGCTGAAGGCCTCCTCTCCCTAGAGGAGAAGGTTTGGAGCTTATTCCACCACGCTGCTCCAGTGCAGGTTGGTGGACTACACAAGTGGCAGAATTTCAGTAAAATTAGATACATGCAGGTTTCCTCACGATGATTTTCTTCACCATAAAGCCCGAGATGAATTATAATCACAAATTAGGCACACGAAAATTCAGTAGTGCTTGCCGGATTTGAACCCACGTTTATCGGTTCAAATTCACGCGTTCTTACCACTGAGCCATCTGAACTGCCTACGTAATATAAAATAATAACAAAGAATAATACATGTATACATATGTACTACTGAACTATGACTTAGCACTCTAACGGTAAGCGACAATCCCATTTTATCATTTCACAGATGCCTAGATCCTGATTATATTTTATAGTGGTTAACAAGGCGTGATACGATATCTTAGAACGCCTGTCAATTAGGACCACGAAGCTCACCAATGAGAGACTTGCACAACATATTTGTCTTTACCACAAACAGCGCACCGGATTTATCGCGATGTGCCAGTTACTTTTAAGCCTCTTTCCCTTCACTAACGACTGTTATTGCGTACATTGTGAGAAATCCTGATGATTTGTCGGTCTCATTGCAAATCAGGTCAACGGATTAAGGATTTATAAAAACACTAAAAAATTATTCGATTTTATGTAAAACATTATGCAGTTTGTTGTTTTATTCATTCACTTAATTTTATCTTAGAATTCAAGTATGTCATCAATTAAATATATGTATACATAAATAAAAAATATGACACTGTTCGTAATGGACTCATTTAGTCCTTTATACGTATATTATTATAATTCATTCTCACTACATTACATTAACTTATATCACCAATGCGTATTTACATCACAAGAATAACCGATTTAATTTTGCGCTGGTCAAACTTTTTAATATAGAAAACGAAATCGCATCTGACACTGTAGTTAGTTTCATCATCAGCTTTGGGCAAATTTAAATTACATCTAACACGATGAACATTTAGGTCGTACGATGACGTCAGTGAACTATAGCAAAACTCGTGAAAGCCACGAGACGAACAATACGTGCTGCTTGCGAAACTTAACGATCACAGTGAACAATGGAGTATTAATAGAGCCATTCGTCGTCTCATCGCTATTCATCCACGCCCCCGACGCCTTCGCATGCAACCGTCGCGGTTCTTGTTCCCATGTTCCAACCAACCCGTAACCAAGCCACTAGAAATGAAACCAACCGTCCCATTCAACTAACGATCAAACAATAATAGGTAAATTTGAAAAAATGCAAATAAGTTTAAAAATTGCGCTAAATAATATTTAATTACCTCAAAAAATATTTTTAAATAGGTTACCAACTTGTTTATAGCAAAAATACTGACATTTAACAGGCGCACACATAATATACAAAAAAAAAATAGTGCGTGTTTATTTATTTTTTAAAAAAAGGCAATTTAGTGTGAACAATTTGCGCCAATAAATATAAAATACTATTTGTTGTTGTTTTTTACTCTTAGTACCTAACAAAATCCCAACAATTTTAATTCAACCCATTTATATATCTACATTAAAGTTCGAACATCACTTACATAACAGAAAAATATTTCATAACTAAAACCCAACTTTATTATAGTACATCACGAAATGAAACCTTCCTACATTCCTTTGTTATTAAACATCATACGATTGTCGTCAATCCGAGGAGTATGCCTTTCGAACTTATTACTTGTAACGGTTCTAAAGGCAACGCGTCCGGATATTTTATTCATAGAACACGTGATAAATGAGCTACGACTTAGCCGTATCTCATACATTATTGCCTCACGCGAGGTCTTATCAAAAACTTGTTGCCGCTGCGAGCCTGCCTATAAAACCATCATTTCGATGTACCGGCCACCACGAGGACTTGCTTAGGTGTAATTTCTCATTGGTAAATAGTAATAAAACATTTATTTTATTTTATGCAATTTTATCTTTTCCATGTTAAGATGAACATAATTATTGTCGATTTATTTACGTTACTGGAGTAATTTGATACTTATGTTTTTAATTTAACAAGATAATTATATGTATTCTTAGTAAGTCTAAAGAGTTGATAAGCATCAGTCTTCAGATTGATGATTGATATTTATCGAAGATAACGTCATTATGATTACTTTAATCAAATAATTTATAAAGATCGAAAATATAAATTCAATCACAAAATAAATGGTAACATCATAAATCACAATTTGTTATACGTAGCTACCTAAATTAGATAATCGTAGGTACCATTAGTAATTTGGTATTGTTTTATCATTTCAAAACACAATTGAAGAAATTAATGAAACTATTTGAATTCTATTCATAGAGTTTTATTATATTATTAATAATTTGAACCAGAACAACGTTATTAACTATATTACGAACTACCGTATTTATAAATCTCAACTAATCTGAATTCAATCGTAAAGTTAATCCTGTTCCCGACATAATGTGCGGACACGATCTTGCAACCAAATAAGCTAAACATAAACTACTGAGCTAACAAAATACGATATCCCGGTAAATATAATAATTCTACCGCGAGTCACGATAGCTGGTTTCATGGAACGGTTAACAATCGTTCAATTTGTAGAGCCCGTGGCAATGTAACTCGACAATGGGCCTGCACGCGACTTACTGCCCGAGACGACATTCTCATACGTAGAATAACGCGCAACAATCAAGATGTCATTTTTCAACTACCCACGCCGCGGACACTGGAGCAAGCGACCGGTGAGAAATATGGTCGACAACGCACGCACCGTCCCACAAAAGAGACGTCCCGTGAATGTCGCGATACATATCACGAGCTTGAATACTGGCAACGGACTCAACACAAAAGTACTTTAATTAAAACAATACCAATCCTAATAATTGTATTAATGTAGTGAAAGGCGACCAGAATACTAGAAAACTGGTTAGTCTAGCCCTAATACAATATTAACATATGTAATTGAAATAACGCGGCAAACGAGTCCTCAAATTTAAGTACACGTGTAAAGTTAAGTAGCTAAGACCACGGTTGAAGTTCCCTCCACCGGTCATAATGACAATTCAAAGAAGTCGGTAAGTAATTTATCGACAGTAGATGGAATCGGGAAACGGGATAATAATAATTATTGACACGAACAACCGCTTCGAGCAAAAATCGGCCATACGTTGTAAAGGACCACAAGCGAGCACTAACTCGAAAATTCCACACTCATAACGGAGTAAGCCCTTGGGGCGGGACGGCAGCCTCCAAACTCGTTTGAGAATCGAAATAGCTATTCATTGCTAAATTATATATGGATAATGTGCCAGATAACTTTAAATGCTATAACGGTGATTTTATGGTGCTAGCTAAATTATAAGCGAAAATATTCGTACCTATTTATTATGTTAACGCATACTATTACCCTGTTATGTAATGCAAGATACCCGTCCCGTCTTGAGATAAAATTAACGTATTTTTTTCGACTATCTTAAAAATATGCAACATACAATCAATCATACTGTCCTGACCCTTTAAGTAAACATGTTCAAATAGATTAGTAATTTTTGTTTACATCGAAAACATGGTCAAACAAACATGATCTTTTTTTTAATAGATAAGTAAGCAACAGCCTGTAAATATCCTACTGCTGGGCTAAGACCTCCTCTCCTTTTTGAGGAGAAGGTTTGGAACTTATTCCACCACGCTGCTCAAATGCGAGTTGGTGGAATACACATGTGGCAGAATTTCGATGAAATTAGACACTTGCAGGTTTCCTCATGATGTTTTCCTTCACCGAAAAACACGAGAATAAACAGAAATTAAGCACATGAAAATTCAGAGGTGCTTGCCCGGGTTTGAACCCACGTTCATCGATTAAGATTCACGCATTCTTACCACTAGGCCATCTCGACTTTAATAGGTAGGCGGATAGAAAAATGAGCCACCTGATGATAAGTGGTAACTACCATAAACAATGGCACTGTAAGAAATATAAACCAATCCATAAATCGCCAATGCGCCACCAACCTTGGGAACTAAGATGTTCCCTTCTAGTCTTTGACCTTCCCTTGTGTCTATAGTTGCACTGGCTCATTCAACCTTCAAACCGGAACACAAAATAAGTATTTCTGTGTAGCGGTAGAATATTTGATGAGCGGGTTGTACTTACCTAGACGGGTTTGCAAAAAGCTCTACCAACAAATGTCAAAGATCACTTTATAACATTAGCAGTACAAATAATTTTCCGAGTCATTTCGTTTTCGTCATCACAAAAGTTGGCTCAAGATCAAATATCAAAAATGATTTATATCGAAGTATCACAGTCACCGTAGTATTGGAAACGAAAATTAACATTGGATAACCACAAAGCTCACTTGAATTTGAACCCGAGACCTTAAATTCTCTTAGTGCTTATCTATTGGGTCATCTAGACATATAGCTTTTAAATATATAAACGAACAATATAATTGTTTCAGTACTTAAAATAAATCATTACTTGTTTATTATTTAAAAAAAATTATCATGGAACAACATACACAGATTACAAATCATTTGTTCATATATCCCATAATAAAGTCTAACAAACAACGAACACCCATTGAAATTCCTCAGTAACCGCCACAAGCAAATATTGTTTTAGAGTCATGATAAATCCAAATTCTAACTAAATGTACATCGGGAGCGCTTACGTATAAGGCGGGGAAAGGCTCACGTGGTAACAAATGGAATAGATGCGGGACAACCTTTTAAGGAAAGTCATTTCTATTCGGAAGCAACTTTTGTATGTGGCACAATGGCGCATCCATTGCTGATAGAAATTGTTCGCGATATTCTAACGAGTGTTTGTTGTTAATTGAAATTATTGCCGTTCGCTGTTGTGTTGCGAACGAATGTGATTTGTATTAAAACGATGACTCGTTTGTTTTGACATACGATCGATCAAGCGATGTCGACACTGATTGGTTCATGATTTATGAACTTAATGTACTAACCTTTAACCCACTTAAAGATTTTTACACGGAAACGCCATACAAATCGTGTTTAATATTTAATAACATTGTTTTTTTCTTGTTTTCATAAATAAAATATATGTTCACATTTATTGTTATGTATAAAACTAATATATACATCTTTATAATATTTGGTTTGTTTGAATCACTAGAGAATTACTTATCTGATTTATATGGAACTTTCACATTGTGATAAGTTGTATGTTTTGATAACGAGAATATTTATATGTTGCATTATTTTGGCATATTTCTCCCTCAATTAGACCTTTGATTGTTAAACGATTTATTTTAATTATTTTGTTTTTTTTTTTTTAAGAATAATAGCAATGCCTGCTTTTTAAAGAATTACTAAATTTCCTATTTACCCCTTCAATTAAGCGTATAGATATATGTAAAGTGATAGCGGTGTGGACGACAATAGCACAAGAGAACAGGTTCGAACCTGCGACTTTTACAACGCTAGACGGCCCGTTAACCATTGCGCGAAGGACTTTTTACTCAACTCAGAAATTATATCATAAAAATATCTACCCTTAATCTAAAGCTTAAACTATAAATCAATTTCTATAAGTTCATATTTACTTATCGCACCGAAATATAGTAAGAGGAAAGATCAGATAATTAGTATTGTTGTGTTCCGGTTAGAAGGTTGAGTGAGCCAGTGTAATTACAGGCACAAGGGACATAAAATCTTAGTTCCCAAGGTTGGTGGCGCATTGGCTATAAGCGAAAGTTGACATTTCTTACAATGCCAATGTCTAAGGGCGTTTAGTGACCACTTACCATCAGGTGGCCCATATGCTCGTCCACCTTCCTATTCTATAAAAAAAATCTAAACCAGAAAACCAAAAACGAGCACTCTTTAAACTTAAACTTAAATCATTTTAATCAAATATAAGATTACAAGCCATTACAACCTAATAAGAAAATTCCGTATATAGATTAAACCGAACAAAATCTCCAATTACATAAATCTTCATAGAAAGAATTATGACAAAATTACTTCTTATGTCAGCAAAATCCTTGATTTGAAATAGGCATCACAGAGTTAGTCCTCTCTCTTTTTACAAATAACTAAAATCCATTGCCATCCTCACGTTTTAAGTCCAACCCCGGTCGGTGGATAATATTTTTTGGTATTTTGCGAAAAAATTCAAATCTTTCCTTACAGTATGTGAATATCGTTAAAGCGGAGTTAGAGAATTTTTCTTGTTATGCTCATCCGTCAATGTCATCAGAAGTATTCCTCGACAATCCTTATGGTGTCAGGAGACCAGCCTACTTGCATAAGTACTCCAAAGCGGGTTTTTTTAATGAAAGAATATAAACCCTGTTTAATTCTTTACTAATGTTCCTATTTGCCGTTCTAAATAGTAACCGTAACAGCCTGTTAATGTCCCACTGCTGGGCTAAGGCCTTCTCTCCATTTTGAGGAGAAGGTTTGGAGCTTATTCCACCACGCTGCTCCAATGCGGGTTGGTAGAAGAAATATGTGGCAGAATTTCAATGAAATTAGACATATGCAGGTTTCCTCACGATGTTTTCCTTCACCGTCAAGCACGAGATGAATTATAAACACAAATCTTTCCTTAGTGCTAGCCTATTGTGTTAAAGGAATCCGTATGCAAATTGTCATGGTACTAGCCCCAGCAGTTTGGGCTGTGCGTTAATATTTTAATCAGTTATTCTTTTATATATATGTGGGAGATCATATTTTTAATCAAGTTCCGGTCTTATAACACGGTTGTTCAAATGACAAGTCTTCATACAAGGCTCGACAGATATCATCAGATCAGAAGTGGTTCAGTGTTGAACACGGCACTATCGGTGCTCTGAACTATTTATTTGGTAATTAACCAGGTGAGCGTATTTTTGTATTTATTCTGTTAATTATATAATTAACAGAATTAACAGAAAATGACCTTAAGAAGGTGGCGGGGACCGACTGGATGCGGAAGGCGGAGGATCGGGAGCTTTGGCGCACCTTGGGAGAGACCTATGTCCAGCACTGTTTTACGAAAGGCTGTTGATTGATTGATTGATTGATTGATTGAATTATATAATTTAACTTAATTATTGTATGTATCGAATTCATTATAATCAGTGCTTAGAAATATGTATAATTACTTGCTATTGTGTTAAATATACTTTGTTTTCTTATAAATTGTTTTTTCTATTTATTTAGTCTCCCGTTCTCTCACATATATAGATAAAACATTATAATAAAAAAATAATTTCTAAAATACCTGTCAAGTGGTTCCCAGTGAACTCGAAGTCGTCGTCTTGGTCCCAGTGCTTGAGAGAGAGGTTTCCTAGTGGTGTTGCGTTCGCGAACTCCAAATTAGCGAAATGCCAGTCCAGTATCTGCCTGTCACGCACCGACAGGTAAACGGAACTGGGGAAAATATTACGTAATTGTATTTTATTTTTTATAATATGTCAAATCGTAACCCGTAACAGCCTGTGAATGTCCCACTGCAGGGCTAAAGGCCTCCTCTCCTTTTTTTGAGGAGAAGATTTGGAGCTTATTCTGCCAACAGTATTGTAAAATAAAAAATTATCATTTAATTCGTGCAAAAAAACTGTCACAAAATATAATAATGAAGGTTATGCTAACGGTACCTCTCGCAGATTTCGAAACAACACCCGTTTAGTACTTTAAAAATAATGGCTCGCTTCATATACTGGTGGTAGAGCTTTGTGCAAGCTCGTCTGGGTAGGTACCACCCACTCATCAGATATTCTACCGCAAAACAGCAGTATTCGATATTGTTGTATTCCGGTTTGAAGGGTGAGTGAGCCAGTGTAATTACAGGCACAAGGGACATAACATCTTAGTTCCCAAGGTTGGTGGCGCATTGGTGATGTAAGCGAACATTTCTTACAATGCCAATGTCTATGGGCGTTGCTGACCTCTTACCAACAGATGGCCCATATGCTCGTCCGGCTTCCTATTCTATAAAATAAAAAAAATAAAAATATCAAAAGATAGATAGATTGATAGACAGACTGAGTCAGACATACATCGGACAGACTCGTAGACAAAACATTTATTTCTAATTTTATTCTATATTTAAAACCTTTATCACTAACTTCACACATCTCTACTTCCCAATAATAAAAAAAAAAAACGAATAAATCTTACCTAGGTGGATTTGCTTCGAGCTGTGTTAATTTATCCTCAATGGTTGCGTTCTGTGTTGCCATAGCTTCGTATTCGTTGCACAGTTGAGTCATTTCCCTGTTAAGTCGACGTAAATTAAACTCTTGCAAGATACTAGCGTCTCCTGTCGCACCCTTTTCTTTCTCAGCGAGTAATGCGTCCTTCTCTACTTTCATTGACCTTAATAATTCTTTCGCATCGGACATTCTACAAAAAAACACAATATATTAGTAATATTATTAACGAACTAGTTGCCACTTGAGGTACCTTGTGTGTATGATAACGTGTATATATAATATCATGATAGTCGGTTGAGTAATTAGACTTGAAATCGTAACAAACACACAAATAAACAAACTCATTTTCGCATTTGTAATATTATTTAAGATGTATTTAAACAATTAAATTCAATTTATCGATAAAATATATTAAATAATAATAATAATATACTAGGACATCATTCACACACGGCCATGTGATCCCAAACTAAGCAGAGCTTGTTCTATGGAAACCAAACAACTGATATTCTATATATTATACTAATTTTCTTTAGTAAATACATACTTATATAGATAATTAGACCCAGACTCAGGAAAAACAGACATGTTCATGCACACAAATGTCTGTCCTGGCTGGGAATCGAACCCTCAACCCTTCGGCGTGAAAGGCAAGTATCTACCAACCACGTCAACGGGCCCGTCAATAAGTATATTTTTATCAAATGAAAATACAGAACTATGGCAACATTTTGATATGTAGACGGACGAAAATAACCACTGGCAATAAAGAATGGATCGCAATAAAAAATATAAAAATGGCATTTGTTTTCGTCCATTACACACTATACGCAACTCTTTTCCACCTTTTACGAATAGAAAAATAAGTTTGAGAACATGAATCAAATTTGACTTCGAATAAACAATGTTGGAGACAACACCCCAATAACTTTTTGATGTGAAACTTCTATAGACTCTTGATGATGATGATAAAAGTTCAGGCGCAGGACCAACGTGTTACGTCATTTCCGTTGCACCGGAGTGTACACACATCCAACTACCGAGCTGCTACTGACAATCTTTGACAAAAAAACCCAATAACTTTTTAATGGCCCAACCCAGAGTTTGAACCCAGGACCTCGGGACTCTCTACGGCTATTTTCTACCTAGCCACTAGACCAACGAAGCAGTCAATTGGTTCTTATATGTATATTGACACTCTCTTTGGAGTACTCTCCCCCCCCCCCCCCCCCCGTCCACGACTGTGGAAAGATATTATATATACTCCGTTGCTATTTCTTATTATAGTAATAATAAAATATATTTATGTACTTACTTATTTATATTATTTTTCATTTTCTCTTGTAAAGTTATCACTGCTTTTAATTGTTGAATCTGTTGAAAAAAATAATTTAAATTATAGAACATATTCTTTTAATTTAATCAATTCAAAATTAACTTTTTAATAATTGTACATAAGATATTATAACTTTTTGGCTTAGTTTGAATGAAAAAGTTTTGTTCGTTTAACAACTAACGGCCTTACAATAAAAAATGTTTATCGTGTGTTTAGTTAAACAATGCTGTGTCTTCTTTCGAATGTAAATTCGATAATGAGAGAAGGAACGGAATTTGTGTAACTAAGCAGCCGCTGTTTATAAGTATGGCCGTAAAAACTTATTATTTTCGTTCAATTTTGTTAAATAGAGCACAAAATATTTGCTTAAATTTTTTTATTTTTTTTTATTTAATGTAATGGTAAGTAGAGATGGCCTAGTGGTTAGAACGCGTGCATCTTAACCGATGATCGTGGGTTCAAACCCGGGCAAGCACCACTGAATTATCATGTGCTTAATTTGTGATTATAATTCATCGCGTGCTTGACGGTGAAGGAAAACATCGTGAGGAAATCTGCATGTGTCTAATTTCATTGAAATTATGCCACATGTGTATTCTACCAACTCGCATTGGAGCAGCGTGGTAGAGTAAGCTTCAAACCTTCTCCTCAAAAGGGAGAGGAGGCCTTAGCCCAGCAGTGGGACATTAACAGGCTGTTACTAACTAACTACTAAAGGTAAGCGGTCGCGCAAATGGGCCACCTGATTATAAGTGGATGGTAAGATGGTGGTGGTGGATGGATGTAAGAAATATTAACCATTTCTTAGCCAATGCGATCTCTTGTGCTTGAATTTACATTGGTTCACTCAACTTTCAAAACGAAATACAACAATAATAGTGCTGCTGTTTAGCGGTACAATATTCTGATGGGAGGGTGGTACCTACCCAGATGGGTTTACACAAAGCCTTACGACCTATGAAAAATAATATGATTACATTGACATATCTACCTGCTTATGTTTAACGTTTTTTTGTTGTAGTTTTATAACCCATTCAAGAGCTTGACCGAGAGAGACTGGTGTGTCATTGTAATAGTTGAAGTCGACTTGATGGGACAAGTAGGACGTGGCATCCAACAAACGGTTAAATTCACGTTCCACCTAGAAAACAAATAAATATAAGAATAAAACATATTTTTTAAATTTATTATATAGAGGCTGATGGACAAATTGTACAACCTATTATAATACAATTACAAGACAATTCAAGACCTGGAAAAAATAAATTGGCAAATCATGGAATCAGAGATTGTCCATTGTCCTGCAACTAGCAATCACTTTTCAAAACCGAAACACAAAATTTTTAAGTTAATAAAACTAATTTTTTGCTAAAATCACATTTAGAATATTCATAAACGTGAAACTGCAAAATATTCACAGACACAAATATGTCATTAGCATCACATTTCATTGATCACAATTTTTTTTTTTATATTAAATATTATAACAATGACAGCTTTTTTTATGATATTCGAAATTTAAATTTTAAGTATGTTCATAATAGGTCTTACCATTTCATCTTTATGTTTAGGCACTTGATTTCCAGTTGCTTCATACAAAGGACACTTTTGTTTAATCTTATGCAATTCCATATTCATCTGGACAGACAAAGTGGTAACAGGATTGCCTCCCAAGCCTGTTACTACCATAGCACCTGAAACCACAGATAATATTATATATCTAAACAAAGAGAATAAAAGATTTCTAGAAGAGGATTTTAACCGATGATCGTGGGTTCAAACCCGGGCAAGCACCACTGAATTTTCATGTGCTTAATTTGTGATTTGTGATTATAATTCATCTCGTGCCTTACGGTGAAGGAAAACATCGTGAGGAAACCTGTATGTGTCTAATTTCACCGAAATTCTGCCACACGTGTTTTCTGCTCCGCATTGGAGCACCATGGTGGAATAAGCTCCAAACCTTCTCCTCAAAAAGGGAGAAGTACCTTAGACCAGCAGTGAAACATTCACAGGCTGTTACGAAACAATGAAATAAAATTGAAGTCTGTTTGTGATTTAACAAAATACTGGTAAAATACAAATGTAAATAATTAATTAGAATATTATTCCCTATTGTAGGCAATTTTTTTATTAAACCACACACAAAGGGCAGGTAGGTAAAACACACATACATCAACATAAATGCAATTGCAATGAAAATATATATATTATAAAATAATATATATATATTTGGATATATTGTTACATACCTAAATCAGCGACATAAGGGCCTTTTCTATAAGTCACAACTCTACCACCAACTCTATCCCTGCCTTCCAAAATTACAACGTCACAACCAAAGGACTGAAGTTGACGAGCAGCTGCTAGCCCCGACACACCTGTAATATCATAGCGAATATTATTACAAGTTATTATAAATAACTCATTTTATCTTCATGTTTTATTTTTTTTATTAAGGCAAACAGTAAAAATTATAATTACACCTAGGCATAAATTACTAAAATAAACACGAATTAAGTTTCCATTAAATTAATAATACGAAAACTAAATTAAAATATCCAAAATATACTTCAGATATTTTTTTGAATTGAATTTAGTAAAAGCGATATAATGTGAACTCGTAGACCAAGCTTTCAACATTCCCCTTTATTGGAGAGGAAACCTTTACTTGGAATTCAGATACACTTATTTAGTCATATATGATCAGTGATGATGCAGATCTAGAGACGCAGTAGCGTGTCAAACCAAGTTCAAGTTAACAGAACTGGCGAGGGAAACGTGTGTAATATTACACGAACCGTTTGGAGCCAAGTTTGACATGCTCATAGCTCAAAAACTATTTCACATAAACATGTCAAATTTGGGGCACATATTGAGACTTGCAAGATAAATATGTGCTTTAAATTTCATAAGCACACCTAAAACGATTATTTAGATATTAACATCCAAAAATTTATCACTGACTGACCTATAGATCAAAACTCTAACCCAGTTCCAGATGACCTAGAAAGTTCAAATTTGGCATCCAGATGGATAATTATATTATAGCCTTCTCGAAAGCTTTAAGTTATTATGTTATTCTTCCGAAAATTTGGTTTGCAGGTAGAAACTAGCCATCGAACATAGGGCTCTTCCATCACTGTTTTAGTCGGTACTTAATAATAATTCGTATATGAGAACTAGCCAAGTCAGACCTTAGGCGTCAATATATAAGTTATAAAAAGAAATCATATTTTAAGTTGTTATAAAATATTTTATGTTGTTACAAATAAATTTCAGGACTGACCATTGAACTTGATACCCATTTAGATCTAACTTCTTTTGTCGTTGAAGTCAACAAATAAGGCATATATCATTGATCATCATATTGAACTTGGCTCTCATTTCACATTTATGTCTTTGATGGGATACATTTATTTAAAGTAATACAGTTTGTGATTAAAATAGGTATAGAAGGTCAAATATATACCTGCACCAATAATGATAACTTTTGGCCTATGTTTTCCTTTAGGCGGAGTAGGAATTGGAGTTACTCTTTCGTAAATGCCATAGTTTATAAAGCCGTGTCTTTCTAAAAATGCATGACATCTTATAACCAAAGCTGGATCGCCATTGTAAGGTGGCTGAAAAAGATACAAAAAAATATATTCTTATAAGTTTTAGGCATATGTACTACTAATTTGTAACTATTTTAAATGATAATACAATAAATGAGAGAGCAAATATAAAACAAACTAAACCTTTATACTTCATTTTGTACATTATTAAAGATTTAATATTATAAAACAATTATACTTATTTATGTTTAAGATGAACAAATACTTACTTCCATTTTTTGCACCGCTTGTTCCAGAGTAAGTTGTTTCTTGGGATCCTCAAACCAAAGTTTTAGCACACGATTTCTGATTTGTACAAATGTATGACTGGAAGGCCCATGTAAATCAGAGAAACACTCGGCTTCCAGGGACGACATTTTGTCAAATGGGAGTCTAGATTGAAACGCAGCTCCTTCCAAGCTATACGAATTAGAGAATATATAAGCAATTACTTATTACTAATTGATTTTATGAATTACATCAATACCACAATTTAAAATAATGTTAAGAATAACTCTTTAGTACACATTACCTGTTTAGCATCTCTTTATAGTTTATTTCTTCAATGTCTTCACTTTTAGTTTCCTCGATTATTATAGGTTTATCGTCTTTTTTGGAATCAGTTGTGCGACTGGAAGACGATTCTCGGCGCCCAACAACTGGTTTGGGACTCGAAGACGTAATCTTACTCTTTTCAGATTGATCAGATTCAGAATCATCTTGCTTCAACTTTTCATCTAATTCGCGGTTTTCAACCTAAGAGCAATAAACATAACCTTAGTATCAAAACAAATTGAAAAAAAAAACAAAACAGTTCGAATATTTGACAATTTAAAAATATACCTTAGTACGTTTACGACGACTCATTTTTACTTAATTATAATAAATAGGAAAGTAAAAATGAATAGAAGGTTAAAGATTTTTATATTATAAATTTCAAATGTAAGAATATTATCAAAACAAAGTTTGACTTTGAACGATCAATTTACAAGAACAATGACAGTTTTCAGTGACAGACGAATGCTGACACATGACAGCAACTACAAAGTACCATTACGTTATATTGCTGCTTTTATAAGTCAAATATAAATATTATAGAAAACAAATAAGTGCAGTATAAGTTTTATACTCCTATCACAATAAATACCATACAGGTTTTTTTAATGGTTATTATCTAAAGCTAACATTTGCTTATTAGATAAAAATTAAATTGTTTAATAAATAAAAATTACTTGTAAAATATAATTAATCTAGGGACCATTTTTGATCAGGTTTTATGTTGTTATGGAGAAATTAATAGCTATAATATTGATTTCTATTCCAGATAATTTAATATCCATATAAATACAAACATACAAAAAAAACACTAAAAGTAAAATAAATTAATTAATTAAATATTACGGTAAATTAAAGACAAAATATGCTATTTATTATATGTATACTAATTTATTATAGTTTCACGTTTTAGGGCTTAGAATATTCACTACTATAATATTTATAGCGTGATCAGAGCATTTTTCATTAGATTTATTATATATTGTAAACCAAATGTAACAAAATACACACTTGGTAAAAAAAAAGAAAAAATTGTCAATGAAGTATAGCTCTAATATTTTTATCGCATTCCAAGTTTACTTAAGCAATACAATACTTTCGAGCGTATAACTTAAAGTTGTTCTTAGAGTAGACTACTTACGACAATTTATTGCAATCAAATGGCTTAAATGTAATTTGTATATTAATTAAATCAAAGGATGTATTTTGCCTACTGTTGCTTTATAAGGCATAATACTATGAAAATAATCAAAATAATCTGATTGTACAACATCAATATCAGTTACTTATATTAAAGTATGTATATTCATTTTATAGTTTTAAATGCTTTTTTTATTTAATTGCAAACTATGGTATTATATGCTTAACTTTTTAATCAATTAGTTTTAAATGTGTAATTGCATATTTATATGGTAGACTAGGGTACGGTATTGATTATTATAACAATTATAGTATTCAAAGGATAATAAAAAATAAAATATATCAAATTGGTCAAGGAATTTTATTCTTCATATCTTATAATTAGTATTTATTTGAGTCATTCGCTTGTACTAATGCTTTTTTTTAAATTATAAACTCTTCCTAAAATGACTCTGTAAAAGTTCTTCATCAGCGTAGCCCGCAATTTCTTGAGGAATAATTGAACTTTCTTCAATAGCACCACATGGGCGACACATGCATTCTAAGGGAGCTTTCGTAGAGACCTGAAATACGAATGAAATTAAAATTTATAAAATTACTTCATAAATATTATTAGAAACATTGTAGAGACACAACTAATTTTACCTTTCGGAACCGCTTTTCTTCATTTTTAGCTTTAGGACAAAATAATACAACAGAGGCTTCCCTTTCTCCTGATTCTTGGCAACAATTGCAAGATCTTTCCATCTGCCAAATCTTACTACCAGATACCTTTAAAATGAGACGTAATTTCAAGCTTATGCACCACATTGTTACTAATAAACCAACTAACTACGAAGTTTTATTACCTGAACATAACTCGTACATTTACCAATGCAAGCGTACGATGGAATAGGCTTGGGTACACATCCTGGATGTTGAAGTACGTGAATAACTGGAGTCATCTGACATTCTTGACCTGCAATATAACATTTATATTTAATATATAGCACAAAACATTAATTCATACAGAAAAAATGCCTTCATTTGAATTGATTTTCGTATTTTGTTTACTTTTGGATCTCTATAATTATTGTAATATTTTATTTACTAATAGGTCTCTACAATTAATGATTGGCTTATTAACATTAAATACCTATATAGGAAACGACTCACCTGGAGGTAGCTGGACTTCTTGTCCACTAACTTGTTCTTTTTGTAAGTGACACATCGAAAGGAAAATCAAGCTAAAACGTAATGAATTGAGAGACAACATATTTAATTAAGAGTATTTTTTTTTCTACTAGGTGGTGTTGCTTAACCGGAGAATGCAACTGATGTGTTTAGTTTCACGAAAAAGCTCGCTTATAAAGGAATTAAATGACCTTATTTTGTTATTGAACGCGCGTCTAATATGTGATACATTGAAATCATTTTAGTAAACATACCTCCCGAAGAAATACACAGATTTCAAGCAGTGTGGACACGACTTTCTTAATGGATTTTTCATCGAGTAATCGAGAAAATATTAAAGTTTAATCGTTTATTTTATTTTTTTATTTATTTCAAGATTTTGTAAAGTACCTAGAAACTATTGCGTAAATACGTAAATGTATAAGTTTAAAATACCTAAAAACTATTTTGTATATATTCTCTTCTACATAGCATTATTAATTTCGGATTTTATTGTTTTTATGTCCTTAATTTGCGAGATAGTACTGGTTAGTATTAAAATTTAAAATGTTAAACTTTAAAACACTAATCTTCAATTTTTGGATCGCTGATTAAAGTCAAATGAATTAATATATTAAATTGGAATAATCATTGGACAGTTGTATGAATATTATCATTTCTTATGTTATGGTGAACAATAAAATTTAAAAAATGAGCCGTTACTGCAATTTTTTTATCTTCGAACTAAAGGGTCCTTGTAGAATGTTCTTTGCGTCGTAGGAATACTTACGGTAACAACAACAACAACAACAACAAAGTCGATTACCTTGATATAAACAGTTACAAATTTTATAAACACGAAAAGTAAACAGAAACAAACTTGTAACACCAAGCTTCCGACTTCGCAAAGTCAATATCTTTCGTGGAGCCTGTTTCGAGTTTTTGATTCTATAATAACATCCCGATTATATAAATACGATTTCACGTTTACCAATTAGTGAATACAAAGCCGAGATGGCCTAGTGGTTAGAACGCGTGAATCTTAACCGATGATCGTGGGTTCAAACCCGGGCAAGCACCACTGAATTTTCATGTGCTTAATTGGTGTTTATAATTCATCTCGTGCTTGACGGTGAAGGAAAACATCGTGAGGAAACCTGCATGTGTCTAATTTCATTGAAATTATGCCACATGTGTATTCCTAAACCTTCTCCTCAAAAGGGAGAGGAGGCCTTAGCCCAGCAGTGGGACATAAACAGGCTGTTACTGTTACTGATACAAAGCTTAGATTATTTAAATTAAACTGAATGTTTTTATTCCGGGCAATTAAACAACTTATATAGCAAACAAGTACATGATAGTTGATATAAAATAATTTCATAAAGAAAGTAATATTTAAGTATTAGTATTGTGTTCGAAACAAAGCAGGCTAGATCAATATTAACAAAACGATTGCTTATATCGTCAACTAGAGCTATAGAAAGTATTTTATAGGAAGACGGCGTTCTTGCTCTTAGAATAACGAAGAAGTCAGGGACTCACGTACGACTCTCAGTAGTTAGCATTTTTTTAATATTGAAAAATGTGGATGTTTTATTAGAAAGCGAAAGACGCAAGGAAATAAGAATAAAAAACGGACATGCCAGGGACGTTCCTGGGCGGCCCCGCATACCAATGTGTCATACATTGTGGCAATGTGTTATGGTTGTAACGTACCTACGTTTTTGGACGGCAAATTATGGGTTAAACAAACCAATGCGCCACCAACAAAATTGTGCTATATCAATGTTAAAAACCCCTTTTAAGGACACTTCCATGTAAAATACATAGCAATATAGTTCTATAGTTGTAGTAACAATAAAGGCTGATATATACTACATACTATATTGTTAAACTTTATTATGTAGCTTGACTTAATACATAATGCAAATGTTAGAAAACAACACACATCATGCACCTTACAACTTTATCAATGTGATCAGGAGTTTAAGTTAGGTTTTAAAATGTTAGACAATATATAGCATATTTTTTAATAATGTATGTGTTTCTTTTTCTCGTGGCTCGATTTAATATAATGATTCCAATAGACGATCTGTTTTAACTTCTTTTGCACCATTAGGAGGATAACTTAATTTGGTGCCGGCCTGTAGAATATCATCATCATCATCTTAAAAAAAAAAAGAAATATTTTCTGTATCTGATGTTATAGACTACATTAAAAGGAGTTTGTATCCGTTGATGTTCATATAGAATATCTACTGTATATTAATTTATTTGTACATTCATAATATCCTTTCGGTAGATTCTGATCTAGTAGCTTAAAATATAATTTATCTTGTAAAATCGCGATTTAAAAGTGCCTCGTTGAATAAAGAAGTTCTGATTTTGTTTTTAAATAAGTCTCTATTATCTATTTAATATATAGTTACTCCTTCCCCGATGTAGACGCTCACTAAGAACGGATTTAAAGCAGTTTATAAAGGGGTGGATATCAGAACTATTCGGGCTCGCTTCTTTTGCTGTGCTCGTGGTGGAATAATTCGATACATTATATACGAGATGATGTCGAACTTATGAGGAGCTTGCAGCTGAAATACTTGGACCTTGGAGGTATAGTGCAAAGACTTTCATCGAAAATATACTATCTCGTCTTACTGCATATACTGGTGACATGGCTGGTTCATTTTTCGACCAGAGGATTGGAATTGCGATTCAATAGGGTAACGCTGCTTGCATTCTTGCCAACATTCCACGCGGTTATGATTTTTATAATAGCTATTTTTAATTTTTATTCGTATACGTTTAAATAAAAATGACTTTAATGTTTAATTTAATGAAATTAATTCTTAAGTAATGTAATATAATAATATTTAAAATTAGATGGTTATGGTATTGGATAATATATAATAACACAATATATTATTTATTTGAATTATTTATATGTTACAATATAAAACAATATACTATACATCTCAAGAGGAGTAAACCCAAATAAACAACTTAGACATCGATATCAATTGACGCGATAACATTAGACGAGTTCTTGAATAATCAATGATATTCGCTATGGATTCGTGAAAAAATGGCGTTTTCAATGTCCGCGAAGTTATAATCGGAACTTCGAAAGTTAAATTAATGTGATTATAGCTTGTTAAGTGGAATAATGTTGTATTATAAATAAAGGTAAATTAATCAAAAACTGTTTAAAGTGCGTAATACAGCAGAACAATTAGAACATAAAATCGTATGCAATTTGTAAATCTACGGTTTGTTTACCTTTAGGAATAGGGAATTTACTCCGATTGGAATAGGGAATAAATACTTTGTTACGACTTTTAAAAAATATTCCTGTGTCTATATGTTTTTCTTTCTAATATTCTGAAAGTTTTATTAACCACTTTGTTCGGACGACATATTAGGGATTTATTACTTAGGAAATAATGAATGTTTATTTAAATGTGACTGTTGAAATTTATGAGAATGTCAAAATGTGAAAGGTGAAATCATAAAGATTTTAATGCTGGTCTTATTTAATACTTTTAATTAATATTTTCTCGTTGTCATACTTTGTCATATTATCTTTTCCATCTCTCTTTCTGTCGTCAGTGTCCCTTTACAATGTTTATTGGCGAAGGTATAGCTTAATAAATAATTATATTGTTATTCTATTCTTAGTCGTGGGTTGTTAATAGCTGTATTTATTTTCTGATAATGCTTATGAGAGTTTTGTCGAGTGCATTAGCCCTGTTTACCAATTCTGCGAACAAATGTCCACGTTATCGCATCGAAACGTAATCGTTGCCGTTTAACCGTTTTCCTATTCTACTAACACAATGATTGATGAATGTTGTGTTCGGGTTAAAGTTGGATCGGAATAGAATCGGAAATGTATTTATATACATTTCCGATATATTATAAGTAGGTGGACAAGCAAATTGGCCACCTGATGGTAAGTGGTCACCACCGCCCATAGAAATTAACACTATAAGAATTATTAACCATCCCATATTAACGGTTCCTAACAACGTTAATGCCCCACCAACCTTAAGAATTAGGATGTTATGTCCCTTGTGCCTGTAATTACACTGACCCTTCAAACCGGAAAACAATGGTACCAAGTACTGCTGTTTTGCGTTAGAATATCTGATGAGTGGGTGGTACCCTACCCAGACGAGCTAGCACAAAGCTTACCAGCATTGTAATCGTTTGTATGTTTAAAACGTCCATAATCGGTGTGGTTACACTAATAAGAGAAATTAATTTATTGCGTTATAATAGGATCATATTTATTGTAGATGTAAAAAGGAAAAATTTAAATAAAATGAATAAATTATTTGACGGATCGTTTATTTGATTTATTTTTATAAAAGTTAAATCCTTGACCAATTTTAAGCATCGCTTTCTTTGTATTTACAACAGTTTCCTTTGACATGGTACTAAAGTAATTAATTTCAAATTTTAAATCGTTATTGTCCTATATCCTTATCGGCTATAATCTCCGCATTTGTAACATCTACATTCAGCGGGTTCCCTTAAACGAACTTCCATGAGTCCGTTTTCTTCATTTTCAAATCTCAGGCCATCGGAATCGTAACAGTGAGTAAGTGTCACCAATCTTTCTCTGAGGTAATTCTCCTTGCAGCAGTAACATTCCTGGTAATGATAGAAATAAACATGTAAATAGCATAAACATATGAAACAATAGTGGGTGTCGAACAAATTAAACACCCTTCGGCTTATTAACCGACCTAAACCGACCTTCTAAAGATTTTGGATTTCTTACGTATAATGAATGTTTTCCGGAGTCATTTACTTACGTCTGATTAATGTATATCTACGTACATGTGTATTTACTGAAAAAATCTAAGCTATGCTAAACTATGTAATTTAAAGATTAATCAGGGTATCATATTTCAACACACTTTAACCCTACTGCTGACAATTGATATAAGATTACGTACCTACTGTTTTTTATTTATATTATGTAATAAAATAATCCATAAAGCGATTTTAGACACTAAAGCTAAAAAAAATAAACCGGCAAAAACTATTTCTACTTTATTTCGGCTTAAAATTTTAAACGCTACGAAAATTTAATTTACAGAGTATTTTTAACTATATTTTTCATGCTTATTAAATAACAAACCTTTAGAAAGCCCGTTGCTGCTACGACCGACGGTTGCACTTGGCTATTACAAATTCCTTCACATTTGTTGACGGTAACTTCACCGCTACACGATCGTACCAAACTACCCATTTCATCATATTCCTCTGAAATAAATTAATTTTACCAAATAAATCATCATTTTTTATAAGAATGTAAAAGAAAAATATCAAGAAAGCAATCTCAAAATGATATACGGAGATTTAAAGTGTAAATATTTAATAATGACAACAATTCCCATTGGACCAACCCGCATTGGAGCAGCGTGGTAGAATAAGCTCCAAACCTTCTCCTCAAAAGGGAGAGGAGGCCTTAGCCCAGCAGTGGGACATTAACAGGCTGTTACTGACAACAATTCCATAAATTATGCAAATTTATAACTCATAATACACATTATAAAAATGGTTATTTAATTTAACTATAAATTTTCATTTAACGGAAAAAAGTGTATACATTACATGTTTGTCTCATTTTTAAAGACGTTTTCTATTGTTTGCGATGTATTATTTGTACAAGCTTTTATTAACTTAATTTGTATCGGTTAAATCCTGCATCTGTTTTTTAATGAATGCTTATGATACGGTCTATTAGACGATATTATGTTATTTTGTTCTAAATTAACAAAACCCCGTTCCTTTTTTATATGACATAATGGAATACTTTACCTTTCGTTACGTGAATTTCTGTGGGAATCGTCTCACAGTTTTCATCTGCATAGCATGTTATAACAATAACCAAAAGCATTTCTATGACGCAAAGCTGTATACTTTTTAAGGAAAACGACATTTTTAATGAATTATTTTTCTAATCTTCGCTACACAACAGTGCAGATGGAACTGTCCTTTCTGAGGATTTAATCCCCTTTTATACGAATTGTAACATGTCCTATAATATTTATACAACTTTAATATATATGAAGAACGCCATCATGTTTATCAGCGGGATACTCGGGATAAGTAAAATGTCTTGTATAACTAACATTACATTAACGCTGATTCAGTTTTTAAGCAAGTGACTTGGTAATTTTTCAATTATTATCTTAAATAAAGTATTTGACATTTGTATCCTTAAGTTATGATTTAAACTCAAGTTTTTGTGGAAATATTTTTTAGTACGTATATGTGAATATAACATTTTTAAGCGTTGAAAAACAGATTTTAACTTAAGTTTGTTCGTAATCTTGTTAGTAAAAATATAGTTATTTCGTGTAATTATATCATGATAGCATGAATTCACAAGCTGTACTTATTCCACAAGTTGTTATTTTCTGCTTAACATGCTTATATTTCTACTACAGTATTGAGTTCATATATACTAGTGTACTTATAGGTGAATTCAATTTCGATACGTATTTTTTTTACAATTTATAAAAATACGAGAAAAACAGTAGTTCTCGATTACGTTTATATATTAAAATGAGCTGAATTACAAAGTTTCCTGTATAAAGGTATTTAATACGAAAAATATTATTTAAAAGAATGTTAACTAAAAATGTGAGATCAAACTACGCAGGGAATTTATTAATTTGGTTTCAAAATATTTATCATATATAAAAATAAGCAATTCAATATATTATGCTTCTCTCTTTAGTCTATGATATAGGTAGGTATTGACAATTTTGTGACACGAGCTGTCAATGTCAAATAGTTTCGATTTTGTCTCCATTTTCTATATTTTTTATTGTTAATACTACTTGTATTACTACATATATGGTAATAATAACGGCCTAAAAATGATAATCGATGAAAACTTATTACTCTTGTTAATTTTGATATTCTCATGGGTCGAATATGCTTGGGAGTTATATCTTTCTTTGCGACAGGTGAGTTTCTTGCGATTACTTCTTATTTCTACATGAAACGTCGGCATTTATTATTTAAGTATTATCTCATATACTGATATGGTAAACTTAAAAGTCTCACAATCTCTAGATTACTTAAGTCCATAAAAAAATAGAACAACTTAAATTACAATATTACTATTATCATTAAAGTGGTTATAAATTCTGGTCTTTCAATTTTTTAATATGAACATATATCTTACGTGCTTTTGATAGAAATAAATACCAAAAAAATATGTTACTCCAGTTGGCATTCAAAAATAATACTTTTTAAAATAACCTTACTTTTTCATGCAGGACATTGTAAATGAGTGTCTTTTTAAATTATATAAATAAGTTTATATTTATCACATAATATAATGAATACAATAATTTAATTACAATAAAATACATAGTTTTTTTTTTTTTTAGCTGATGATATACAAGACCAACAATACTATTCCAGAAGATTTGAAAGAGATGCTCAATGAAGAATCATTTAAAAAATCCAGACTATATGGAATTGACAAATCACAGTATAAAATTGTGAAAGAGTTTTATAATATATCCTTATCATCTTTTATTCTATATAATAGATGGATTTCTGCAGCATGGCAAAAATCAGAAGATATTGCTGCCGTTTTTAATATCAGTCCAAGTCAAGAAATCTTAATAAGTTGTGTCTTTATGTCATTTGTAACATTATTCAATTTTGTTGTAAATATGCCATTTTCTATTTACGAAATATTTGTTCTCGAAGAAAAACACGGATTCAATAAGCAAACCATTGGTTTCTTTATAAAGGATCAGTTAAAGTCCCTTGTGCTTAGTCTTGTTATCACATTACCTATTGTTTCTATAGCTATATTTATTATAATGCTTGGTGGAAACATGTTTGTGGTTTGGTTGTGGCTGTTTACAACTTTAACCACTTTGATACTTTTAACACTATATCCTTCAGTGATTGCACCATTGTTTGATAAATTTGTTCCATTACCAGATGGTACTTTAAGAAAAGGTATTGAGAATCTAGCATCAAGGCTCAATTTCCCGCTATCTCAGGTTTACATAGTAGAAGGATCGAAAAGATCGGCACACAGTAATGCATATTTCAGTGGATTATTTGGTGCTAAAAGAATAGTCTTATTTGATACATTGCTTGAAAAACATGATGATGTTAAGAAAGTTACTACTGGGTGCACCGAAAATGAAATCCTTGGTGTTTTGGCTCATGAATTAGGTCACTGGAAGTGCAGTCATATATATAAATCTATAGTCCTCACCGAAGTCAATCTTCTACTTCTTTTTACAGCATTCGGACTACTCTTTAAATATTCATTGCTTTACACCTCTTTAGGATTCCCATCGGGACAAGAGCCAGTGATCATTGGACTAATAGTAGTATTACAACTTATTCTTGCACCTTACAACTCTCTATTATCTTTCTTTGCAACAGCTTTATCTAGGAAATTTGAGTTTGAAGCAGATAACTTTGCAGTTGGCTTAGATTATCCAATGGAACTGAGATCGGCTCTTATTAAATTAGGAAAAGATAATTTAGACTACCCCATCTACGACAAGCTATATTCAGCCTGGTATCATTCACATCCAACTCTGTTGCACAGAATTGAAAATATTAAACTTCAAATTTCTAAAAATAAAGTTGATTAAGTAATTTAAATGCATTTTATCATACAGTACAATTACTTTTAATCTATTTTAAGCATTTAATGAAGTAGTTTTAAATGTAATGCATTTGTATCATATTAATATTATTATAGGTCACAGAAGGATTTGTAATTTTATACAAAACTAAATTCTTGTAAAAATGACAAAAATGTTTATTTATGAATAGAGTAAGATCTGTAAAATCATTACCAGTAATAATTTATTAATTGCATTTAAAATGTTGCACACACCAAAACTACTATTTCGTAATTGAAGATACATACATATATATTTACATAACTTTATTGTGTGATGTTAGGATTTTTACTTTAAAAGCCACTGTCAATCGCTAGTGTTATATTTAAGGTTTAACTCTTAATATACTTTTATACTTTCTCTCAACGCTTTTTTTTTAATCATCCTAATATGAAAAATAATTTTAATAATTTTTATGTATAGAATTAAAATTAAAACTTATATATAAATTTATTAACTTTTATTTAAATTATTCAGCTTGCTCTAGAGTGTCAGGAAGCGGTCTATCTTTTGTTTCTGGCAAAGGGGCAAGTAATAACAATTGGGCAAACGACACCATTGCCAGTAGGATAAGTGGAAGATCAGATCTTATGTCATCTAAGCTCACAACAGCGGGGGCGACCATAGACGCAATACGAGCGAAAGTTGTAACACCGGCCACACCTGCATTACGCCCTAGAGTCGGATATAATTCCCCCGTGTACAAATACAACGCTGGTACAGTACCCTGTTGATAAATGGAATATTTAATCGAAATTTTTAATTTATAATGCCCTAGATTATAATGTATAAATAAACTCGCATTGCTAATTAAATGCAAATGTGAAAAAAAGTTTTCATTAATAGTTAGTGAAAATTAGAAAATGATCAACTTGTTAGGCTCAACCCTAATCGCAGAACTTTTCATCGCAATATGACTCACCGCTAAACCTGCAAATCCTAATCCTGCAAATAACAATCTCGGCCAATTGTTTGCGTAATAATCCCTTGGAATTATTATTATAAAAATAAAACAAAAGCATGTAAGAACTTGATATATCCAGATAGTCGTTTTTCTTCCAGCTTTAGTGATAATGAATATACAAGTTATTCCTCCGACGACATAAATAAATCCACTCATTGCGACTGCTAAAAAAATGTTCCCGCCAATTAATCCTAGATATTGTGAAAATGTATAAAACGCTAATCCGGTGAAGAACCTAAAAATACCAATAATATAAAAATTAAGCATGTAAATACAATAGTGGCTGCCAGCACACTGTGTTCATGTTATTTATTTTTATATTTCATCTCGTGCTCAAATCCTGCATAGGTAAGATATAGTTCTGTTACATGTAATAGAATAGAGTGGTGAAATAAGCTTCGCCTTCTTTGCCTAGCAATAGGACACAGCTGTATTACTATGCAAGTTGTTCATAGTTTTTAATAAAATTACCAATTTAAAGACAAAAGTAAAGTTTTTAATCTCATATCTTCAGATTTCAAAAATGCTATAAATCCTGGATCATTGTGATTTCGTGTTTTGCAAATTGTTATATTTTGCAAAACAGCTTCATAGTATTTTTCTCTATTGTTTTGTTTAGCTGCTTTTTCTAGAACCTCTGAAATAAGCCTTTTAAGTTTAAATAAAATAAAAATACGTATTTCGAATAATAAAGTAAAAAAAGAGGTCTTTACGGTTGTAGAACAATGGTTAAGACACTGGGTGGGTTTAAGTTACTGGGTTTCCTTGGGTAGTAAAGAAAAATCCATTTTAAGTTGAATTGTAACAGAAATAGCAAAAATTCTAAATGGTGCCTTAAATATAGGCGATATCTAAACTTAGACAACCGGTGAACAAAATGGGTTCAAACCCGGGCAAGCACCACTGAATTTTCATGTATTTAATTTGTCATTATAATTTATCTCGTGCTTTACGGTGAAGGAAAACATCGTGAGGAAATCTGCATGTGTCTAATTTTACCGAAATTCTGCCACATGTGTATTCCACCAACCCGCACCGGAGCAGCGTGGTGGAATAAGCTCCAAACCTTCTCCTCAAAAAGGAAGAGGAGGCCTTCAGCCCAGCAGTGGGACATTCAGGACAGGACAGGCTGTTAAGTAGGCAGTTCAGTAGATAGTAATGGCTCAATATTACCTATAGACATAATTTCTGTTATTATATCAGCCACGTGTCCATGCGATATATAACATCGCTCTTTCAACCTTCAGCCCAGCAGTGGGACATTCACAGGCTGTTACGGAACAAAATATTTCAAAAAGGGTATATTACTTTTACTTGTACGGTATTTTATGATCATGTAAATAAGAAAACGAAATAAAGATTAAAACTTTAAATTAATTTGAATGAACAAATATGATATTACAATATTCTTCTTGTTATTTCACAAGTACTTTTATGAACGAATAAGTAATGTTATGTTTTGTTTTATGGTAAGTGAGCCAGTGTAATTACAGGCACAAGGGACATAACATCTTAGTTCCCAAGGTTGGTGGCGCATTGGTGATGTAAGTGATGGTTAGCATTTCTTACAATGCCAATGTCTATGGGCGTTGGTGTCCACTTACCATCAGGTGGCCCATATGCTCGTACTCCTATTCTATATAAAAAAAAAATACTTTTTTGTGTAAAATCGAACTAGATTGCAACTACACGGTTATATTATATTAATAGGTACCTAAAGCTTTTTTATTTCGACCAGTAGCTAGAAGCCATCTTGGCGACTCAGGTATTAAAAACCAATATATCAAAAAAATGGAGGAAAGGGATGCTAAAGCAAATTCAAGTTTCCTCCAGTCTCTGAGCCAGTAAGCTAAGATAGCCATTACTGTATTTCCGCATCCGAATGGCAACTGGTATACGATAGGCATTATTGTTCTCCATTTACCACCGACAATCTGTCTCAAACAAAACTACGTTACAACAAGACTAATATAGATATATATTCAAAAATTGTTTTTTTTTTTTATGTAAATGTTTACATAAAAATAACAATTCTTTAAGTAGATACCAAATTTAAATGACGTTTACCTCCATACTTATAACAAACGATATAATTCCTATACCACCAGAAGCCACAGCTAAAATAAACCAGTTAATTATAAAGATCCAATACGATGTCGTTATACTACAGATAAAACTTATGATGCACTGCATTGTAATTCCAATCATAAGTGGCAATTTACGACCATATTTGTCAGCTACTACACCAAAAATAAGGCCACCCACTAAAACGCCCCACATCATTACACATTGAGTGAACTGAAAAGAAATTCTATGAATTTAAAATGAACATAATAATAATGTCCTCCAGACCGATTTCGGCCACGGCGGCCAATCTCAAGAGAGATTAGCCAACTACGCAGGAGATATTATAGTGAACAAGTGTAAACACAGGTGCACTTATAATCCGATGGGACGGCAATCCGATACGACCGGAAAGAGTTCAGGCGCAGGACTAACGGCTTTACGTGCTTTCCGAGGCACGGGAGTGTACACACTTCCAACTTCTAGACTCCGGGATGCTACTGAGAATTTTCTAACAGAAAACCCAATAACTTTTTGTGGCTCGACCTGGGAATTGAGACCTCCGGGTCTGCGGCCATACATCGAGCCGCTGGACCAACGAGGCATATAAACATATTTGGATGATGTAAATTAAAAATGTTACCACGCACATGTATGAGCCAATGCTTAGAACATACTAAATTCCAATCTGTTGTGATAGTCCGATTAAAGACAGTGTTATCGTAAACAAAACGAGGACATGGAATCAATGGTATAAACGATCTATCTATATTTGGCTCGATTACCAAAATTTCCGGATCAAAAATCAAACATGGATGCTCTTCATTTTTCTGTTGCACAAAATGATATAAAATCAGTTTGTTAACTTATAAGAATTCGGCACATCATGTAACGTAATATATCAATAGGTTGGTTTTTATTTAAAATAAAAATACACATTAATGAAACATAAAGATGAATATTTTGAGAGGTTTTTATGTATTTATTAAATACTTACTGGCGAACAAATTTGTCGCCAATCTTCATCTTTCCACTTAGCAAATGGTTCTGGTTTTGCGCACCAAAATTGTTGCGGAGGCGCCATGAATATAATATTTAATTGATACCAAGCGAGCGGCAATTTTAACATAGCCATATATATACTTATCCAAAACTGCCATTTCCCGAATTCCCCAATAACTTTGAATGTAAGGTTATCAGCGTCACAATTGTCACCAGAAATGATGACCTGT
Organism: Nymphalis io; assembly: GCF_905147045.1. Classification (NCBI taxonomy): domain Eukaryota; kingdom Metazoa; phylum Arthropoda; class Insecta; order Lepidoptera; family Nymphalidae; genus Nymphalis; species Nymphalis io. The sequence goes on from NC_065899.1 coordinate 11,677,056, forward strand.
AATTTTAAAATATTTTTAATCGTATATGAGATAGTAGGGACACAAAATATTTTAAAAATCTCAAGTGTCTTAATTCAAAGAAGAATGACTAGCCGAAGCAATAATAACTTAATAGTAAAATATACATAATATCTAATAAGTTTGTTTATTACGTGTTTATATTACTGGCTCTATAATTTTCAAAAACGTTTTATTTGTATTTGATTTTAAAAACCGTATATAGGTCCTTACAATGTTAATAGGGACCTATTGAAACTTTTCTTTGGAAACAAACCGTTTTTAATAAGCAATTTTATATATTTTTTTCTTTTAACGAAGAATACAAGAAGCTTTAAATTATTCTTTAATAACAAACAGATATTTTGTTTTCAGTAACTCACGTTTCGCATTATTTTTATAAATTTTTAACACACTTTGCTGGGTAACTGTTATAAGTCATCAGTCATCGAATCACTTAACTTTATGGCAAAGTATTAAGATGAGTAACATTTATATTATTATTTTTTTTTATATTCTCCGGGAGGGCAAATGACTCTACTCCACCTGATGTTAAGTGGTAGTAGAGTCCAAACGATAACATGTTGTATTTATCAAAAATGTTATAAGAAATTCGTATGTATAATAGACATGTTAATTTGTTAAAATGGACGGACAAATTACGTTTTAGAAACACTTAATATTATCTACATTAATTCCATTCCTGAAATTGCGATAAATTGTTTAAAGAATTTGATTATATAGTCTGTTTCAGAAATATATCTTATCATTTATTTTTCCGTCTGTGACATGACAGTCTACCTCCCTTTTATGTTCTAATGCTTTAATGAATGAAAATCAAGTGTTTTGCATCAGTTTAAAGTAATTTTTTATAGAATTTGATCAGCATTCCTCCTGAATGTGCTTATCTGAAAGTTGAAAACGATGCCTTTGGCCAACGCCACCGATCCATGGCGAATGCAAAATGTTGGAGATGTCACGGTATGTTATGATTTGTAAAAACTGTTTGCGTACTCTGTTGATGGAAATTTTTCCTATAGGCTTATGCACTTTTATCCTACTTTAAGGTAAACAAGTGACGTTCTTTGTGCATGCATTTAGGCAACTATTTACCTGTTACTTCAACGCCCATTTCTATGTTGGTTTTTTAATATTTAATTTTTTTAAATTTTATTATACGTATTGATTATTCTTTATTAATTATACCTACGTACGTTTTCAAATACACCGTAATTTGTAATTGTTACAAAAAATAATATTAGCTAGGTCTTAACAACAATTTGCCATATGGTTTATTATTGGTGGAAAATTTTACCTTTTGTTTTAAACATACGTTATCTTAAAGAACTAAAAATAATTTAGTATATTTCAGTAAAGTTAGATTAAACACTTATATTATTATATTTTAAATTAAACATTTCAGCGTGGCAATACGGCAGAGTCTGCAAATAGTCTTCCAATGGTTGTGGAAAATTTAGCAGAGTCTCGACAGACATCCACAACAGAGAGTCTTGAGTCAAATGCATCAAATACAGATCAAAATTATGAAAGAGAAGTGGAACTTCAAGATGTAGTTAAAGAAGGCCATGAGAAGGCAGATCCTTCTCAATTTGAACTACTAAAAGTTCTTGGTGAAGGTTCTTTTGGCAAAGTATTTTTAGCTCGCAAAGTAACTGGTCCTGATACTGGTACTCTTTATGCAATGAAGGTATGTAATTAGTTAGTAATTTTTATTAATAAAAAGAAATATGAATTTAAAAAAAATACAATGGTACTATTTATACATTTAAAAAAAATATTTTTATAATTTGTTAAACATATACAAAATTTAATTTCTTGAAATAGAAACTTTCCATTATTTAGACAATATTAATTTTATCTCAGTATTGATACTGCAATCTGATTTAGTAATCATTCTGCATCAATTAATAAAATACCTATTAGGTTCAAGTAAGGTAAATATATGAACCGGTTTTATTGATGATAACTGGTATCATGGTAAGTGTCCATGTAATATTGTGATAAAAAACTTGTAAAAAATAAGCTTAAAGATAAAATACATTGTGGATATAAATAACAACACATAAATGGTACTACATATTCTTTTAAAGTAACATCTGAATTCAATATAAAAAAATATCCTAGCTGACATCCATATTTAAAGCTATATATGTCATATAAATGCATTGAAGCAATATTATACAAGCAAAGTTCCTAGGTTATTTTTGGTTGATAACATGTGAAATGAGTGAAAAGCAGAGATGCAACACTGCCTCTTTGGGCACCACCTATTGTTAATGTATTTTTAAGTATTTAAATAAAGTTTGAATAAAATAAAAAATATATGATATAGTATACTTCTACCCAGTAAGACCTAATGAATAATAAGTAGGTTTTAAATTATCTTTTTCCCTGCTATTACTATAATAATTTAATTATGTGTGTCAGTAGTCATATTGTTATTAAATTTGGTTTTAATTAATAATTTTTCCTATGATATATAGGTACTTAAGAAGGCTACACTAAAAGTCAGAGACAGGGAACGTACGAAGATGGAAAGAAACATTTTAGTAGAAATGGGCCACCCATTTATTGTAAAATTACACTATGCATTTCAAACAGCAGGAAAATTGTATTTAATATTAGATTTTCTACGTGGTGGGGATTTGTTTTCACGACTTAGCAAAGAGGTAATATACTATCTTATAATAATATTTTATGACAAAATTTAACAACACTAAATAAGAGAAAAGAATAATTTTAGCAATCTATTTCTATATTTATTTTTATTAAATATTATTTAACTACATTTGTCTTGACTTATTAATGACTTTTATTTTTTTTTGATATATATTCATTTTACAGGTCATGTTTACAGAAGAAGATGTAAAGTTTTATTTAGCTGAGTTAGCATTAGCATTAGAACATGTGCATAAATTGGGAATAATATACAGGGATCTAAAGCCAGAAAATATTTTATTAGATGCAGATGGGCATATAGCCCTTACCGACTTTGGTCTATCGAAGCTACCTCCTAGTGATAAAGCTTACAGTTTTTGTGGTACTGTTGAATACATGGCTCCTGAGGTTGTTAATAGGAAAGGACATACCATGGCTGCCGACTGGTGGTCTTTTGGTGTTCTAATGGTAAATATTGTCTATATTTTTATTATCTTTGCATTCGAAACGCAGACAGCAAAAACAATTACAAATTGTATTAGTCGCCTTTATTGTATGTGGAATTACACATACTACATTTGTTTATGTATTTTTGTTATCAAACTATTGAATAAATGTTTTACAGTTTGAAATGTTGACGGGTAATCTACCATTCCATGGCTCTACCAGACATGAGACAATGACTCAAATCCTTAAAGCGAAATTAGGTATGCCTTCAAATTTGAGTGAGGAGGCACAATCTCTTTTACGTGCGCTGTTTAAGAGAAATCCACATAATAGGTAATTAGCCAAGCTACGTTTAATTTTAGATCTTAACGCTTCACACTTAAAGTATACAATGCCATGTTACAGGTTAGGAGCCGGTCCCAACGGTATTGAAGATATAAAGAGTCATGAGTTTTTTGCAAACATAGAGTGGGATGCATTATTAAAAAAAGAGGTAATTTGAAAATTATGTGATGTCTTTTTTTTTATCTAGTTTTATTTATATTTTGCTTGACCCCTATATTTATTTGTTTCATTATCTTGTGAAAGCTTTTGCATATACATTAAGTTCCCTTGATAAACACTATCTTAAGAAAGTTTTTTGGCTTTGTAACATATTTTTTTTTAATTTTATATTATGAAGCTGATCTTTATTTAACCTTCATTCAATACATGTTTCAGAAAACAAGATTAATTTTTCTAGTGTAATAAATGATGGCATTATATTTCTTATGCCGTGTGTGTGGTTTCTGGCAGAGATATAAAATATATGATCTAACAAAAACGGGGTCAAGGCTCACTATTCAGTGGTTTAGAACACGTGAATCTTAACCAATGACTGCTGATTCAAACCCGGGCAAGCACCACTGTGCTTCTGCTTAATCTGTTTTTATAATAAATCTCGTGCTCGGCGGTGAAGGAAAATAACGTGACGATACCGTCATGTGTCAGATGTAAATAACATTGGAACATCGTGGTGTAATAATCAAAATCTTATCAAAAGAAGAGGAGCCCGTAGCCCAGCTGTGGGACATTACCGGGCTGTTACTATTTCGATACGACAACGGCAGGTGGTGCCACCGTTCCGGCCGGCGGTGTCCCGCGCGGACGACGCGTTCTACTTCGACACCGAGTTCACGTGCCGCACTCCGCGGGACTCCCCCGGCGTGCCCGCCTCCGCCAACGCGCACGAGCTGTTCCGGTAACATGACTCTGTAACTCATTTATATAACGATAGCACAAAAAGGAATGCATACTCAAAATCGAATTAGTCTTTTTATCAGATACAAAACGGGACCGATTTCGGCCACGGTGGCCAATCTCAAGAGAGATTAGCCAACTGCGCAGGACATATTATATAGTGCACGAGTGTGTGCCTAAACACAGGTGCAAACTCATAATCCGATGAGACGGCATTTCGACACGATCGGAAAGACTTCAGGCGCAGGATCAAAGGTTTTACGTGCTATCCGAGGCACGGGAGTGTACGCACTTTCAACTTCCAGTCTCCGGACTGATACTGAGAATTTTCGACAGAAAAACTGTTTGGAACCCAGCTATTCGGGTCTGCAGCCTTACATCTAGCCATTAGACCAACGATCTTATTATACAATACAATCGGCTCGCCCCGACTTCGCCCGTGTTAAAAAAATATCTTTTTTATGCCAATAATGACTTATAGGAAAAACATTAATACCTTAAATTACATTATTGCAATATTCGGACCGATATCTATTTTTTTTTTTTTAATTAAATATAGCTTATGTTACTCACTGATATTAGCTTACTATAGATTAAAGACATTTTAAAATCGGTTAAGTAGTTTTTTTTTTTTTTTATAGAATAGGAACGCAGACGAGCTTGCACAAAGCCCTACCACCAGTGTTATATAAAAGTAATCCATAAGTTTATCCATTACAAACTAACATACAAAAAAAAAACAAATCTTTTCTCTTTATAATATATATATGTATGAAAAAGAGGTCTTTGAAATCATTAGAATCAACAAAAAAAGTCTACCATTTATTTACAAATTGGGACAAATCCGAGTTGTAAATAATAATATACACATGTATTTATTTATATTATGATTTTTGTATATGACATAAATATTAAGTTATAATCTTAATATACAACTAATTTAATTTTTCAGGGGTTTCAGTTTCGTGGCACCGTGTTTACTGAATGAAGATGACAACAAAACCGTCACAAATCAAAATCAGAACCACATCGCAGAAACCAAGACGTCTACTGAAGAATTCTGGGCTGGATTTGTTAATAAGAATAAATTCTTCGATGAGTATAGGTACAACATAGGTTTTATGCCAATGTACATGATATATAGGGGGAATAAATTAATCCATTATAATTTATCTATATATAAATATCCAAGCACAAAACAGTTCAAATCACTTGTTGACTGCGGTAGAGATCTGTGCTAGCCCGTCTGGGTGGGAACCCGCTCATCATATATTCCACCGCTAAACAACAATACTTAGTATTGTTTAGGCTTGAAGGGTGAGTGGACCAGTACAGGCACAAGTGACATAACATCTTAGTTCCCAAGGTTAGTGGGGCATTGGCGATGTAAGGGATGATTATTATTTCTCATGGAGCTGTTTTATGGGCTATGATGGTGGTAGCAACTTGCCATCAGGTTGCCCATTTGCCCGTCGGCTTATCTGGCCTACCTATGATATAAAAAACTTTTCTGTTTTTCAACTGATTTAACTTTGTTTTGTTGTTTGCTAGATATTTTAGTGTTATCAATAAAATGTTAGAAATGAGAGTAAAATACAAATTAGGAGCATGCAAATTTATAATTAACAATAAGCTACGCATATTATTTCAATTATAGGTTTTTAAAAGATACGAAATTAAAAAGTATAACAACAAGTATTAAGTACGAAGTAAATAATAAACTTTAGTATTATGAAGAGGATAACAATTTCGAGCGTGGTAGCACCTTTACAAACACATTGTATTTTTATTAAATTCTTTTATCTTCATGTCAAATCCAACATAAGTAAATGTTAATCTTATTAAATTATTTATTAATTCATCATGATTTGTAAAGCGAGTTTCATAAAATTATCATAAATAAAAAAAAAATGTTTTGCTGTCTGTACCGAATTTAATTCCGTTATTTGTAAATCTTTTCATAATTGCTTATCCTTTAAAGTGTGTGTTATTTAATATGTTTCAGATTAATGGGTGAATTGGGCACTGGATCTTTTTCCGTAGTGCGACTTTGTGAGCACAAAGCTTCAAGGACACAATACGCTGTAAAAATCATGGACAAACTACAGTATGATCCAAGAGAAGAGATTGAAATTCTATTGAGGTATTTTTTTGTTATTTGCAATAATAATAAAAAGTAGATGTGTAGTACCAATGTCCCAAACACATAGTTGATACGTTGACTTTGATTATAATTCGGAAGAAACTAAAATAGTATTTGATATAGCACATACTGCAGCATTGCAGTAAACAGCGATAGCTATAAAAGAAAATGTAAAAAAAAAAAACAAAACAAAATTAAATATTTTATTTCACAAACATTAAAATAAGAAATAAGGGTAAAATAAATACAAATGCTTTTACTTAGTTTGATCATGTTTGTAACACGTTAGAAAGTAAACATGAGTGTGTGCACAGATACAGCCAGCACCCGCACATCATCAGCCTGCGCGGCGTGTACGAGGAGGGCGGGCGGCTGCTGGCCGTGACGGAGCTGTGTCGCGGCGGGGAGCTGCTGGAGCACATCACGCAGCGCCGCTACCTGCCCGAGCGCGAGGCGGCGCGCGTGCTGCGCAACGTGCTGCACGCCGTGCACTACCTGCACCGCCACACCGTCGTGCACAGGTCGCGCACCTCTCACACACTGTATTATATAAGAGCTGCTGGAGCACATCACGCAGCGCCGCTACCTGCCCGAGCGCGAGGCGGCGCGCGTGCTGCGCAACGTGCTGCACGCCGTGCACTACCTGCACCGCCACACCGTCGTGCACAGGTCGCGCACCTCTCACACACTGTATTATATAAGAGCTGCTGGAGCACATCACGCAGCGCCGCTACCTGCCCGAGCGCGAGGCGGCGCGCGTGCTGCGCAACGTGCTGCACGCCGTGCACTACCTGCACCGCCACACCGTCGTGCACAGGTCGCGCACCTCTCACACACTGTATTATATAAGAGCTGCTGGAGCACATCACGCAGCGCCGCTACCTGCCCGAGCGCGAGGCGGCGCGCGTGCTGCGCAACGTGCTGCACGCCGTGCACTACCTGCACCGCCACACCGTCGTGCACAGGTCGCGCACCTCTCACACACTGTATTATATAAGAGCTGCTGGAGCACATCACGCAGCGCCGCTACCTGCCCGAGCGCGAGGCGGCGCGCGTGCTGCGCAACGTGCTGCACGCCGTGCACTACCTGCACCGCCACACCGTCGTGCACAGGTCGCGCACCTCTCACACACTGTATTATATAAGAGCTGCTGGAGCACATCACGCAGCGCCGCTACCTGCCCGAGCGCGAGGCGGCGCGCGTGCTGCGCAACGTGCTGCACGCCGTGCACTACCTGCACCGCCACACCGTCGTGCACAGGTCGCGCACCTCTCACACACTGTATTATATAAGAGCTGCTGGAGCACATCACGCAGCGCCGCTACCTGCCCGAGCGCGAGGCGGCGCGCGTGCTGCGCAACGTGCTGCACGCCGTGCACTACCTGCACCGCCACACCGTCGTGCACAGGTCGCGCACCTCTCACACACTGTATTATATAAGAGCTGCTGGAGCACATCACGCAGCGCCGCTACCTGCCCGAGCGCGAGGCGGCGCGCGTGCTGCGCAACGTGCTGCACGCCGTGCACTACCTGCACCGCCACACCGTCGTGCACAGGTCGCGCACCTCTCACACACTGTATTATATAAGAGCTGCTGGAGCACATCACGCAGCGCCGCTACCTGCCCGAGCGCGAGGCGGCGCGCGTGCTGCGCAACGTGCTGCACGCCGTGCACTACCTGCACCGCCACACCGTCGTGCACAGGTCGCGCACCTCTCACACACTGTATTATATAAGAGCTGCTGGAGCACATCACGCAGCGCCGATTATTTTATAATATTTTAAAACGTTTTTAAGTTTTCAATGTTTATTTGTAGAAATAATTGAAAATCTGTTAAAATCCATAGCCAACATCACAATTTATATAATTTTTTATATGTTTTGTTATTTTGTAACAAAACCATCAAATCGAGATATTTTCTTAAACTGACATTCAAAATCTATATATTATAAACATTTCACTAACTATGCTATTTCTAAATGTTGTATATATATTTTTTCAGAGATATCAAGCCTTCAAACATCTTGTTTGCAACTGCCGAGCGACGCCCGGAGGATGTTCGGCTGGTCGATTTCGGACTAGCGAAGCAGCTGCGTGCAGAAAACGGGCTGCTCATGACGCCTTGTTACACCGCCAATTTCGTAGCGCCGGAAGTTCTCAAGCGCGCTGGATATGACGCTGCTTGCGACATATGGAGCTTAGGTTAATTTACAATTAATTATAAATAAAAATAATAATTATGAAATAGAAATTAATCGTAAACAAATAATTAATGATTCGTTTTTGTTTCGTTTAGGAGTACTCGCTTACATAATGCTTTCCGGGAGAACACCTTTCGCCTCAACAGGAGACGACACGCCCGAGGCAATTTTAGCCCGGATCGAATCTGGAAAGGTAAAATATATATTATACTACTGAAGTATATACTGGTGGTAGGGCTTTGCGCAAGCTCGTCTGGGTAGGTACCACCCACTCATCAGATATTCTACTGCAAAACAGCAATATTTGATTTTGTTGTGTTCCGGTTTGAAGGGTGAGTGAGCCAGCGTAATTACAGGCACAAGGGACATAAAATCTTAGTTCTCAAGGTTGGTGGCGCATTGGCTATGTAAGCGATGGTTGACATTTCTTACAATGCCAATGTCTAAGGGCGTTTGGTGACCACTTACCATCAGATGGCCCATATGCTCGTCCGCCTTCCTATACTATAAAAAAAAAAAAATCGGCAACACGCATACTATCTAAACCAGACTTATCGTCTCACAAGTCGTAAACAGATCGTTGTAAAGTCGCTCGCGTGCGCGCGTGTGTCGCAGGTGGAGACGTCGAGCGGCGCGTGGCGGCACGTGTCGGCGGAGGCGCGCGCGTGCGTGCGGCGCATGCTGCAGCTGGAGCCCGCCATGCGGCCGCGCGCGCACGAGCTGCTGCGCGAGGCGTGGCTGGCGCGCGACGAGCCCGAGCCGCCGCCGCGCGCCGCGCCGCCCGAGCACGACGACGCGCCCGCGCCGCACGACCTGCGCCGCGCCGTCGACCTCACCTACCAGGTGCCGAATGTTTATGTTCTTTTTTTTATTTATAGAATAGGAAGGCGGACGAGCACATGGGCCACCTGATGGTAAGTGGTCACCAACGCACATAGGCATTGTAAGAAATGTTAACCATCGCTTACATGGTGATGTAATGTAATGCGCCACCAACCTTGGGAACTAAGATGTTATGTCCCTTGTGCCTGTAATTACATTGGCTCACTCACCCTTCAAACCGGTTCACAACGATCCCAAGTACTGCTGTTTTGCGGTAGAATATCTGATGAGTTGGTGGTACCTATACGAGCTTGAGCAAAGCTCTACCACCACTGTTCTGAACCTTTATAATGACATTTTTACAATTAAAACTTTGTAATGATTTTTTATACAATTGACTCTGTAGTTTGCTAGCTGTAGACTATATAAGTAAAATTGAAAAAAAACGAATATTTGACATGAGCTGGAATTGAAACTGAGATACTAAGACATTGAAAAAGACCCGGCTAGCACGATCACGACACTATAGGGGGCAGTGAATACGAATTGAAAACTATTCCATAATGTTTTTATTATATATTTCATGCTAGAAATATATTGATAAAATTTAAGATTCAATGTATAATGTAAATTTCTTATAGGCTATGACATCAGCGCCATTGACACCTCATATACTGGGTCCTGTAACTCAATCGACTCTAGCGCAACGTCGAATTAAACCGCAGCGTCGGTTCCCGCCTACACAAGTTTAAAAATACAAAAATGAAAAACGTAAGTATGTCATCATCTAAAAAATGTTTCATCAGTACAGTAACAGCCTGTGAATGTCCCACTGCTGGGCTAAGGCCTCCTCTCCCTTTTGAGGAGAAGGTTTGGAGCTTATTCCACCACGCTGCTCCAATGCGGGTTGGTAGAATACACATGTGTGGCAGAATTTCAATGAAATTAGACACATGCAGGTTTCCTCACGATGTTTTCCTTCACGGTAAAGCACGAGATAAATTATATTTATTATTATTATCACAAATTAAGTACATGAAAATTCAGTGGTGCTTGCCCGGGTTTGAATCCACGATCATCGATTAAGATTCACGCTTTCTAACCACTAGCTCATCTCGACTACTATGTTTCATCATTCATATATAAATGAAAGGCAGATGGGCATTCATATGGAAAGTGATCAACTTAGTCCATAGACATTGGCTTCGGTTTAAACATTACGCATTCCTTATACCAACATCGAATGTAATGTTACATTTAATTACATCGGCTTACTCGCCTTTCAAATTAAAACACAGCAGACACAGCAACAAAGTGTATAACCGTTTGTGGGTACAGTAAATTAAGGAAGCAACGATCCTGCCCAGACACTTCACAAAGTCTTACGCTTTACGTATTAATATATACACATATATATTATCCTCGTTAAAGATAAATAAACTAAATAAATTTTGAATTTACTTGACATCATTGGTCGAGATCTAAATTTGGTATTTTGGAAAACATGGCGCGTTGAATGTCGAAGAAATTGTCATCGGAACTTAGAAAGTAATAATAATAATAATAATATCCTGGGACATTTTTCACACACGGCCATCTGATCCCAAATTAAGCTTGTACAAAGCTTATGATATGGAAACCAGACAACTAATATACTACATATACTACTTTTCTTTTGTAAATACATACTTATATAGATAATTACACCCAGGCTCAGGACAAACAGACATGTTCATGCACACAAATGTCTGTCCTGTCGCCATCGAATATGTATATATTTAATTGAAATGGGCTATTCATATATATAATAATAATATAATGTCCTACAGACCGATTTTGGCCACGGATATGACTGTCTCGTTGGTCTAATGGCTTGATGTAAGGCCGCAGATCCGGAGGTCCTGGGTTCAATTCTCAGGTCGGGCCAATAAAAAGTTATTGGGTTTTTCTGTCAGAAAATATTTTTATCTCAGTAGCAGCTCGAAGTCTGGAAGTTTGTACACTCCCGTGCCTCGGAAAATACGTAAAGACATTGGTCCAGCGCCTGAATTCGTTCCGGTCGTGTCGGATTGCCGTCCCATCGGATTATGAGAGTTAGGGAATAGAGAGTGCACCTGTGTTTGCACACACACTAGTGCACTATAATATCTCCTGCACAGTGGGCTAATCTCTCTTGAGATTTACCGCCGTGGCCAAAATTGGTCTGGAGGATATCATTATTACATATACATATATAGTAAACAGATGATGTATATAAAATAATAAATAAATATTAATTTTCTCCAAGTTTCGAATTCGCCTGTTGCTGATCGAGGAAAAAAAGAAAAAATGCAATTGACCCAAAAGACATGTCAAACATTTCACAAATTCGCGTTGTCAATACCATCTCTACTAGTCAAGTTATGATTCAACAAACAAGGTTTTGGTAAACATTTTAAAAAAAAATTATTTATATGCAATTGGTATGAATTATTTTATAATTCAGGTATACGATTATTATTTTTTAATAATTGATTACTATTATTTAACTAACTATAATCAACTGTCCTTAAGCTAAGATAATTAAGATCAATAGTATTAAAGCTCTAATGTTCAAAGTTTTTCTTCGCGTGAAATTTTGATTTTGAAAATGATTATTTTCCCCATGAGATTTTATATTAATTTAGTAATCTACCTAAGTTGATTGACTGTATACTTAAACGTAATTGCCCCAATTTAAGTTCTTTAAGCTTGAATATCTTCAAAGGCACATTCCAAATTATAGCACTTTAGTTAGTCATTTATAGGAAGAATAAAGAAATTATAAAAAATAAATATAAGGCAAGTTGTCTTCCTAATTATATTTAAATTTAAGAGATTAACTATATTTTTTTAAATATTCGTTTCCTACCCACCTTTCTTTTAGTCCTATAGTGCCATTTAAAAAAATCCCACTGAAAACTATTTTTTTTTTTTATTTGTGCATCAATAACTTAATCACGCACGAAAGTATAAAAATATTTTTTTTAATTTTTTATACAGTATTAATTTAGATTCGCATCGTAACTACTTCATACATTCTATAACAAAATATTATTTATATTTTTATAAGAGAAAAATATTATTCGTTAGTAATGTAAGTTTTAAAATATTCATGAGGAATGATTATTTTATCATTATTTCTGCTATATATAACATTTCTAGTTATGGCCTAATGCTATTTATTGAATTATTTTCATACTATCCTATTAAAAATTAAAGAATGACTTGACAGTGATCTATAATGATGTTTCAACGTTTCCTAATTTATCTAATGACCAATAAAATAATATATTCTACAATAACAGGTTATAAGTACATGCATAAGGCCAATGTATACTGAATTTTCTTTGTAATATCTATTTTCTATCTTAGAATATAAGTAACTATGTCTATTTCGTTATATGCTTTAATTAGCGGTAAATGATACATAATTTGTGATGTATTTACAAAGTTGCAATCAATTCTATTATTTTTTTACTATTAAAAAAAAACTTTCACAGTTTATATACTTTCCTTAAAATATGTAACTGCCAACTTTAATTATTTAATACAGTAAAATAAAGCCAGAAGTAATTTTTTACATAACCACTGTATTATTTAATGTAATGTGTATTTTTAAGATTCATTTAATCTATAAAAAAAGTCAGTATTTTCATGAAATTAACATAAAAAATATATATTAATTATGTATTTAGATAAATGAATTAGTATTTTAAATGCGGTGGCGGTTTTAAGAATACTATAAAAATATATTTAACGTATATTTTTGTATAATGTAATAGTTGCTTGAAATATCGATTTCATGCATAATATTATTGTATTCCTTATTCAATTATTATTAGTATGTTATATGTTATTCATAATAGATTTACTTAACCAAAGATTTTTATATATTTTAGTGATTATGTCACAATTCTATCTTTGCTGTCATAGCGACATTGACATTGAATATTTTGCGCTCAACTAGCGTATATATATACCGGAAAAAGAAGAAAAAATAAAATAAAAATATATTGTTGCTATGAAATTGTTGTTAAGGAAATCGAAACGGAATGATAGTAAATTGGCAATCGTACTTATACGATACGTATAAACCAATTATTCAATCGTATTTTTATAATAATTTCTTAAATTAAAATATTAATGACATTAAAATTTTTATTTCTTCTATAAAGCGATGCATAATATAAATAATTAATATTCATAATAATTCATAGCGAGAAATGTACCATTTATGCAATATTTATGGACGACTTACCGTCATATTGCAGAAAGTCATACAATTACAAATATGCCAAACATTAAAAATAACATTTATTATTAACATATATGATTTTTACAAGAAACAGGCTTCCGAAATAGAGAGAATATAGTTCGCGCCGTGTAACTTTGTCAGTCTGAAAGCAGGCGTTCGTATTGGCCGAGCAGTACGGTTTCAAATTTATGCAATTAAAAAAAAATGTTGTACACAAAAATTATTCAGTTTAAGAATAATAAAGACAGACCTGACTCTGGCCGTGATAGTAAAAAAAAAGAATTAAATTATAATTATGGTGAAAAAAACAAAAAAAAAATTTTGAATGCCTGGCGAAAAACAAAAAGGTCCCTTTTGGCATATTTTTCACAAACCACCATGAAGATAACAATAACGAATGTTAAAACAATATCAACAATTATTACCAATTATTAAATAGATAATAGTTGGTAATAATTGTTGGTAATTTTGCTAATAACTCTTGGTAATTGGTAATAGTTGGTAATAGCTCTTGGTAATTGGTAATAGTTGGTAATAACTCTTGGAAACAAAGAGACAAAGATGACTCGTTTTAGTATTAACCACCGCGCAGCAAATTGCTGTATGCAACCTTTGAGCTTGTTGCTACCTTAGAACGGCAAAGTTACATTACCAGGCCCGGACATAGAGATCCAAATCTTAGGCCCTTGGACATTTGAAGCCCTCCATTCCGAAGCGGTTAGAATCATAAGAGCTGGATAAAATTATATTAGGGGCCCCTGGGCTGGTGCCTGTTTTGAAAATATTATATTTATTTAATTCAAGTGTATAATTTAGCATTTATTGCCTCGTCTTAAATTTCCACTAGGTTTATCGTAAATATTAGTAATAGAGAATATGCACAAGTACCCAGAAATTGGTACATATATATATATTAGATCTAACAAGCAACTAATGGAATTGAATTAAAATTAAATGCTTTTTGAAATAATTACAGTATTTGTACTAATAAAAAAAAATATTAACTAATTCTAGAAATAACTTTGTTGGTACATATCTGATGGTGAGCATGTCATTATATTATCATATCACAGTTATATTGTATAACATTTCTGAGAAGTTGGATTCAAAATTGGAAAATTTTATATTAGAAGAATTTCATATAGAAGCATTAGAGTATTAATGGGGTATTGGACTACAAGACCTTTTAATTAATAATGAAAAATCGAATGTATTGATTTATTTATTGGTATCTTCTATATTTTGTATGCATATATCTCCGATTGTTTTATTTTTTATTATGATTTTTTTTTAAATGTAGTCAGTGCCCTATTTCATTATTAAATACATTATGTTAGACATGTCACTAACCATTTGTACTCTTAATTCACATATGTATATAGTGCTCAAATAATAATAACAAATAATAGCACATATTGATACAGACATGAAAGCGGGGAAGTGCATCAATTATATGTTATATATATATGTTATATACTAAATAAAATTATTATATATTTTATAGAATACTGTGTGCTAATGTAGATCTAGTTTCTGTCACATTATAATATAATAAGCAATTTAAACAAGAGGTCGTACTTTGTCGACTGTTTCACCATTGCATTATATGCAAATGCACTATATATAAAAATAATGTTCAAATTTTCCACTATTACGATATTGTAACAATTAGATGTTGGTGATGATACCTTTGTGTAAATTGTTAAGGTAATACTTAAACAATGGAACCTCATTGAATGAAGCTTGCCTGCACACTTGTTGAATAATTACATATAGACAAATATTTTCTTATTAGATGACCTACACTGTTGTAGTTTTTTCTATGACACTGTATAATTAATTGTTATTAACAAATGAAAATAATTTTTATACAAAAGGTTGCAACACAGGACCACAGAGTATGATTAATCGTTAATGCTAAAAGCTATAATCTTTGTGGTGTTAATGTTATTTTGTCACATCTATCTATTTTTCTATCTTTAAAATATAGATCAACTAACAGAAATTTGTTTGTTAATGTAGGCTCCCCATACATATATATGTATAATGATTACAAATGTAATATATTGTTGATATTGCTTACATTGTTGTTTTATTTTGGAAAAAACCTAATTTTTTTTTTACACTTAATAGGCAATTGTTTGACCGTTGACTTGCCTGTTCTTAAGCATCGATACGGTCAAAGATGTAGCATGCTTGCCTAAAAGAAACTAGTTCACTCTGGATTTATGGGGACATATATCTCATTTTCCTATAATTAATGTTTGTACTTTATGCTTTACCCTTCCCTGATAAGACACTTCGTTTCTGCATGTGTATGAAGAGGAATGTGTTATTTTGATTTTTGGGTAAGAGTGCAACAGTGTAGTTAGTGTGTGTTCAGCCTAAAGGCCGGGACTAGATAGATAACCCATTAAAATTAAGTTCCTTTTTTATTTAAAAACTTTAGATTACTGTGTGTATTGTTTCGAAATTTTATAAGCACAGTTCTTGTAGAAATGAAACAAGTTTCACTTTCAAAATATATATTGTAAAGAGTGATAAATATAAAAAAAAATTACAGTTACTTAACATGAACACCCTTTAGAGTAGGTGCTGTAATGGATCCCTTTCCTGGCACAAGCAAAGGACTTCCCTTATAACAAGCTACTCCTTCTTCATTTGTTTTGAGGTCAGGGGCACAAGTTTCGAATATTTTTTTCTTAGGGTTTAATTGTGCTTCTGGTTCTCGAGGATAGCCTTCACATGAAACAAGGTCACCAGGAGCAGCTCCATTGGGTGGAATAAGAACTTCAACCTTGTCAGGAGACGAAGCACACATGACCATTGCTTCGGAGGTAACTCCACGCATCTACCAAAATAAATATAAATTAAATGATATAAATAGATATGATTTGTATTCCCTCCAATGTTATATACAAAGATTAATAATATTCACATTATCCATCAATTTTGATAGAATAGAAATTATCTGGCACAATAATATTTGTAACATATGGCTGTAATCTAATTAAAAAAAAAAGTCCACATTTTTTATTCTTAATAATAAAACTGACTATATTCATGCTTTTAGTTCTATTTATATATAGTTACCTTAACAGGTTTCAAATTGCAAAGAACCATAACAATCTTCTCTTTCATTTCTTCAATTGGAACATGATTAACAAGACCTGAAACTACTGTCCGTGGGTTGTCTTCGCCACAGTCAATCTTTTCTACATATAATGAGTCTGCATCCGGATGTTTGTTTATGTCAACAATCTTGCCAATTCTAAGGTCCAACTTTCTAATATCAACGGTCGGTTCAATGATTGTAGCTTTTTGCACTGGCTTATCTTTGCTCTTTTTAGCATCTTTTTCTTTTTTCTCTTTTTTAGGAGCAGGTTCTGCATTATCTATATGTTCTGATGCTGTGACTGTTTTACCAGGTAAAGGATATTGTTTTTTACCATTTTGTATTTCAAGTTTAATTAACTCTGCTTTTGCCTTTTCAACTTGGTTCAATAAGGATTCATTTTCTTGGGTCAATTGCCTAATTTTTTCTTCAACTTTAAACTTTTTGACTTCTTCTAGCTAGAATAAATCTTATATGAGCACAAAACACGACTGTAATATAAAATTTAACAAATACATATCACAATTCTAGTCATACACAATTCTTAAAAAAAAGTCATTGATAGAAAACGAATATTGATATACTATAAATTAAAAATTAGATAAGTTTTTTTTTTCATTACTGTAGTAAATTCTTCTAACCTTAGTTTTTAATTCAGCTAAACGTTTCTCAGCCTTTTCGGCATTATTAATCAATTTTAATGTTGCATTGTTAGACATTTTTCTAACAAATATTCGGAAACTCATTCACGAATTTCAAAATTAGTTATGAAAATCTATCAAATAGCTATAACCTCTATGTTTGGCCAATAACTGAAAAATTTAACCTACAGTTTAGTTATTGCAGATACTTATTTTTGCATGTACTGATTTAACCTGACATTTTGCAGTGCGACAAGGACCTTGTGGCAATCAAACCAATGACACTGACAGCGGGGCGTAGTTATAGTGTAAGTATTACCAGTTAATAAAACTTCCTTACTTTTAGGGTTTACATCAATGCTTATTATCGAGTTTTGTCTAATTGATGGAAAGCGAAAACAATAATTAAATTAAAAAAAAATATGATAAATTATTTATGTTACATACCTTCTAACAAATCAAATATCTTTAACTACGGTTAAATGTAGATTGTAAATGCAGATAATTTCAGACATAATTATAGTATTTTGTCTAGGAAATGGTTCGTATCAAGATAATATCCTTTATATTTCTGGTTATTTTACTATAATTATGTTGTGCATTCATAAAATCAAATTTTTGCATGTTGAAGTCTTCATACATATTGACTTTACTATAATCTCCAGCGCTATACTATAGATATATATTATCCAACAATAGAGTGATAATTTTTTGCACACAATAAAGACATTCAAAGTCAGACCAGTTAATTTTTGTTGTTTTGAAGTAAAAATTTACAAGTATTTAGTCCAAATTATTATTGTATGCCAACATTACTATTTTTAAAAGTCACACTCATACAACGCAAGTCAAACTATGAAATCATGACAAATATAGTAACAAAATTAGTAAGACATCATTTTAAGTAAATGGGAACTTACTTAAAATTAACGTAAAGTTTTACTTGTAAAAGATATTTTTATAACTAAGTTTAAAATTCGTGTATGAATTTCCTAATTTTTATATTTAATATCATTATCTAGGGGTATGTATGTGTTCTGTGATAATTTCATAACCTGTGAATAATGTTGCCTGTTATTTTGTCCTTACATCAATTGAACTTTCATTTTTTACTACAATACTACTACATTCTCAAGCTCTAGAGTTTTTTTGGTTTTCAATATAATAATTAAAAATATAAAAATTACGTGGCTGAATAATGGCAGCACTGTGCAACTACATCAGTTAAAAAAAAATTAACCAACATGGCTGTTGGAATGGCGTCATAAATACTTACTGACGTTGTTTATATTTGTGCAAAAATAATTTGTCGTTGTCTAACTTTATTTACTGTTATTTTTTGCAGTGTGTCAAATACGATGTAATAATTGTATTGATCGTGTAAATGGACGATATACGATAATGTGTTAAGAACCTTGCTGTGAAACAATGTCAAACAATACTGTCGGCTCGTCGGGGCATGCTCCCGGCAAAATACGTGGACCTGGAAGACCGCCTAAACGTACATGTACTTGGTGTGCTGAGAGCAAAACTCCTTTAAAATATGTTTTACCAACCGAAAATGGGAAAAAAGAATTCTGTTCCGAAACGTGTTTGTCAGAATTTAGACAGGCATACAGTAAAGGCGCTTGCCTTAATTGCGACAATGTTATTCGTGGTAATGCTCCTTCCAGTAGCAAAAACTTCTGCTCAACGTATTGTTTAAATAAATATCAAAAGAAGAATGAAAAACGAACAACTTCTCCTCAATCGGGTAACGGTGCAAATGGTACTGAAAATCATCCTAATAATAATTCAGCTGGATCATTTTATGACATTTATCAGTTATTTGATTGGAATGAGTATATGAAAGAAACAAATAGCGCTGCTGCACCACAAGATTGTTTTAAGCAAGCTCCAACACCACCAGTAAATGATTTCAAAGTAAATATGAAACTAGAGGCGTTAGATCCTCGAAACCTGACTTCTACTTGCATAGCTACAGTTGTAGGTGTTTTAGGACCAAGGTTGAGGTTAAGACTTGATGGAAGTGACAACAAAAATGATTTTTGGAGGCTGGTTGATGCTGGTGACATTCATCCTATTGGTTACTGTGAAAAGAATGATGGTATGTTACAGCCACCACTTGGCTTTCGTATGAATGCTAGTAGCTGGCCAATGTTTTTACTTAAGACATTAAATGGAGCTGAAATGGCTCCAGCTAAGGTATTTCAAGAAGAACCACCTACTCCTAAATCAAATTTATTTGTCGTTGGTCAAAAATTAGAGGCTGTTGATAAAAAAAATCCCCAGCTTATTTGCTGTGCAACTGTTGGGGCCGTAAAAAATGACCAGATACATGTTACGTTTGATGGTTGGAGGGGTGCTTTTGATTACTGGTGTAGATATGATTCAAGAGATATTTTTCCTGTTGGGTGGTGTGCAAGGGCAGGGCATCCGTTGCAACCACCAGGGCAAAAAAGTGCTAGTGCACCATCTAGGTAAGATGTCTGTTCAAATACATAATGACTATCAGAATATAATAAATGCAAAATAAGATATAAATATATTTAAAAAAAAAGAATATTTTGCAATTTTATTATGTAGTGTTTCTAAAAAAATTAAATATATTTCTAATTTCAGGTTTAAGTTCAGAACCAGTGGTATTCCTAATCCTGCCTTACCGGAAGGTGGATCTACAGGTACAGGAAATACTAATGGAACGAATACTACGACTCCTATTGCAAATGTAGTGTTGCGTCTTCGGAGTAGCTGTTCTGGTGGTAGTACTGAATTACCAACTTCAGTGACAGGAGTGGGTGCTTCGGGTGCTGCTGAAAATCTTGTCAAAGAATTGCTCAATTCTCACTCTGACCCACAGAAATTGACTCGGGCAATACTCACTGCTTCAAGTAGTTATTCCAATATAACAAATGTACAGGTGAGAGGTCATTGATATTTTAACTTTAAAATATAATCTTCAACATATATGTTCAACATATAAATAATATCAACATTATGAACCCATATTGTGACTTAGTATAGACCTAATACAGTGTAAGAGACAAAGAAATATACAAAAGCTAAAAATGAAATAAATTTGGCTGAGATTTTAGTAATATAATTAGAATAATTGCAACATGTTGTGTTGAAATGTTCTAACCCATGGAAACACTAATAAAACTTATTAAGTAGCATTCCATATTGTTTTAAAGACATTTCAAAACACATAACATATAACTGTTACTACAAAATTTTTTTTATAAGTAATTTTTGTTAGTGTTTCTGTGGGCTGAAATATGTCTGCATAATACGGTCCAATAGCAAGTAGGATACTGTTTGACAATATGGTTTAAATGAGTAAAATTTTAAAGATTGTTATTACCAATGGTTGTTTTAAATTGCCAATTTATCACGTTAAATTTAAAATCGAAAGCTTTATAAAATGTTTATGATTTTATAATTTATTACAGGTTTCTTCAGGTAGCAAGAGTTACTCGGTAAAAGTACCTTTGGAGTTGACAACAGATGAATTAAAAAACTGGTTGAAGTCAGTTTGTGCTGGTGTGGGATGCTGTGTTGGAATGATAGAGATAGATACAGGCGAGGCTGCAGGCCGGCCCTGCACACTCTGTGGTGAATCTACATCTAACACTGTTACATCGGCTGCTCCTGTAAAGAGGGCAAAAAGTGTAAGATCATTTTACATATATTATATTTAAATTAAGAAAAATACAATAAAAACGAAATGTGTTACTTAGTACCCAAAATATTTTTATAGAAAGTTATGACATCAATGATTATTATGTAATAATTATTTTTAAATTTCACTAAAAATATCCTTAGATTTTGAATAATGAGTAATATTGATTATGTAATACTTAATAATATTAATTATTTAATAATATTATATAAAAATTGGATTTAGAGTTTTGTTGGTGATTTTAGTATTTTTTTCTGGTGACTTGGCTTCCTGACACAATATGGGTGATTGAGGCACATGTTGCCTCAATCAGTATATGTGACACCATGGGTTAAAATTGGAGGCTCTATATCTATCTTACAGAACCACAAGTTTGATCTGCTATTATGTAATTGCTAATTATTTATTTTAACAATGTTACAGGAGTCACCTACTGGTAGCCCAGTGAATGGATCTGGAGAACCATCTGGTGGGAAGATGGCTCGCGTATCACCGGAGAGGCCGGAGCCGGCTTCGTCCACGACCGGCGCGCCGCCGCCGCCCTCGCTCACCACGGCGCCCGCTGACTGGTCAGTAGAAGATGTGATAGGCTTTATAGCCGCTGCTGATCAAGCTCTAGCGGCACATGCTGATCTCTTCAGAAAACATGTAAGTTGTTATAAAGTTTTACAATTTCGCTATATGAAATATAGTCAAATATACAGTAACAATATAGAAAACCAATTTTGTGGTTATTATTCAGACAATATTTGTAGATATAAGAAAAAAAAAGTGACAAAAAGAACCTCTCGAAAAGATTACCAAGAATGCAAACGTATCACAAGTAAAGGTTTGGAATGCTAGCAGACATTTGCTTGATATTAATTAAAGACTTGCTGCCTGCAGGGTAAAGATATGTAGGAGTGTGATTTCCACAATTAGGCATTTTTTTCAAAGTCTAAAAAAGTGTTTCATGATTACATGATATTTCTATTGGAAGAGTAAAGAAAAAGATAAGAAACATAAATTAAATTCTTTAAAATATCATATATATATATATGATATGAAATTAAAATATACTATTATTGGATTTATTCCATTTCTGGGATTTTTTTATTATGGTTGAAAGATTTACGAATCCGGTTAGAAGGACCAAAAAATGTTAAATTGACGAAAATGAAATTGAAAACCGCAGCGCACCTGACCTGACTTCATTATTTCGATTTTTGTCTCAAACGATCGAGAAAGTTTTTCTGACGATTTTACATTGCTTGTGGCAGGGATAGCATCTGGGTGCAGATACGTGGAATTACGTGTAGTCGATCGTAAAATGGCTCAGTAGTTTTATGGTAGCACAACCGTACCTGGTAGCAGGCAGAGGAAATTACCAAACTTCTCTTGCAATGTTATACAACAAATTGATCTACCACTCAGCTCGATATTGAGGATGAAACCTTAATGTTGGTTAGTGTGAGTGGTAGCCAGATGTTGTAGTGATTAGTAAAATCCAACAGTAAATTTGTGTGATATTAATCTTTTTTATACATTTGGACGAGTTATTGTATCCCATAGTTTTCAGACTTAAAATCCTTTAAAACTTTTCAACACTTTCAAAATATATTATGCTAGAGCCCCTTCTCTAATTGCCTTTACAAGTTATATGAGTCTTATTACTCATATAACTTGTAAAGGCAATATGCTTAAAATTATAAATGTAAAAAATTACAAGTCTTAATCAACATTAATTATAATGTCAATTAGGACTATTGTATCAAAACAATTTTTGTTTTTAATAAAATTATATGGTAAATACTATTGTTTACAGGAAATAGATGGAAAAGCCTTGCTATTACTGAATTCTGATATGATGATGAAGTACATGGGACTAAAGCTTGGCCCCGCATTGAAAATTTGTAATTTAGTTTCAAAAATTAAAAATCGTCGACACTATAGCACTTAAGTTATAGAACACCCTAGAAGTTTTGAAACTATGAGTTTCTGTTTTAATAGTGTAAAATATAGCATTTGCTTAAAGTATTTTTGCAAGCATTTCATACAAATAACTATTTCTCTTGATATGTATAACTTCACGTTGAATCTCTGCATCAAATTTTTTATAAAAATAATCACATTAAAGAGAACAGTACAAAAAGTAAGAACATTTGTATATGTAGACTATTTATGACTATTTAAAATTATTGATTTGATAAAAACCAAACGAACGCTGTTCAGAGTTTTGAAGTGTACAATTTAACTATTTCTTGTAAGATAAAATAATAGTATATAGTTGTGTAAATAAGTATTTTCATTGAGTGAACATGCATTTAATGTAGTTTGTACTCTAGCAGCATGAAATTTGTATTATCATAAGACTTGAGAGTTTGTTATACATTTTTCTTTATCATTTGTTATTTCTCTTGTATATACTTTAAAAATTGGCTAGTCGTATGCAGAACTATGCATAATCAAATAACGCGTAACGGTTATTTTAGCCCATACATTTTTGTTGTGTAAAACTTGAATCAGTATCGTAAAAATCATTCGAACACTGGAACGATATTCTTATACAAATATATGAACACGATATTGAAGCAAGTTAATTTATAAATGTCATATGTAATAATGAAATATTAAATTCTATTCAATGTACAGAAATTTTATTGTAGATTAGGGTCTTAGTGCCTTTCAATAATTAGGTGTACTTAAAATGCCTGTCCCTGTAGGAGCAAATGCTCCAACCTCATTGAAATGATAACTCCAATAATAAAAAACATTATATTTAGATAATATTAACGACATAACTTATTTAAAAAAAAATGTATTTACAATGTCATTCGAATCTGTGTTTGTTATAGATAATGATTTATGATGTGACCCTTCCTATTTTAACTAGTGATGTTCCTCGTTTGTCATTTTGATGTTTTTTTTTATTTGACAAGCAATTATTCATGTATATCTTTATATGTTTTCATAATAATAATAAATATAATTTGCCATTCGAAGGGTTATTATAATGTGATATTTCACTGTTATCTGTTATAGTGATAAATAATTAAAATATAATAAACATATGTTGCATTATAAATTAAGTGATATTCTAAGTTTATACATGACATAACTACTAAGGTGTAGAACATTATATAATTGGCGCGTTGCCCATATTGTTGCTGTAAATATTTTTAATATGTGATTCGAATGTATGTTTTTTTAATTTAATTAAAGTTCCATTTGTTTAGCCTAGCCTAGAACATAAAGATTGCATTTTTTTTCATAAAAAATAATTAATTGCGATTTCAGTCTGGTGTTGTGACTTTGATTAATTTAGTATTTGTTTTTTTTTCTTCTTTCTTGTTTAAATAATAATTATTATTTATGAGTCAATATTTTGAAAGATATCATAAAATGTAGCAATAAATAATGTGTTATCTAATATATGTATTTACTATTTCAGAGTACACGCGATTATAATTGTATGGGTCTGTAAATAGTACATAGGTACAATAGGGGGTATGTGAAATTATTTTCACATTACAAAGCTATTATTTTATTACGGTAGAATTTTTAATAATTTTATGTAAATAGCTGAATAATGAAACAGATGTGTATAAATAAAATAAAGTTCGAATATAGTTGTGTGTTTTTATTTACCGTGTATTTTATTTGCATCAAGAATGTTTAATTGTTATTTACACAACACACTTGGTGACACTACGATTTTAATACGGATGTGTGTTAATTTAAAAAAACGGTGAGTATTAAAAGGCGCTATAATTAATTGAAACACAACTCAATTTAAAATTAATTGTGCTTAATTAGTGTGTTCCCGTCTACAGTTTTATATTTAAATGTATACAATATATTAAATTTATATATTTTATAAATACTATAGGATAATAGACAAGCAAATGGCCATCTGGTGTTGCAAGAAGTATAGACAACTCCTTAAACCAATATACTGGTGTCTTGAAATCCAGAGTAAACAGGTTTCTTATAGGTAAGCGTGCTACGTCCTAGACAGTGTCGATGCTTAACATCAGGCAAGTCAACGGTCAAACGCTGGCCTATTAATTATAAAAAAAAATGGTGGCAACTATTGTGTCTAGGCTTTTATATTCTTGCGACTTGATCTTGCGACTTGCGACCTCGTTGGTCTAGTGGCTTGATATAAGGCCGCAGACCCGGAGGTCCTTAGTTCAATTCCCAGGTCGGGCTAATAAAAAGTTGTTGAGTCTGGAAGTTGGAAGTGTGTACACTCTCGTGCCTCGGAAAGCACGTAAAGCTGTTGGTCCTGCGCCTGAACTCTTTCTGGTCGTGTCGTCGGATTGCCGTCCTATCAGATTATGAGAGTAAGGGAATAAAGAGTGCACCTGTGTTTTCGCACACACTTGTGCACTATAATATCTTCTGCGTAGTTGGCTAATCTCTCTTGAGATTGGCCGCCGTAGCTGAAATCGATTTGGAGGGCATTATTATTATTCTTGCGACTGTAATTCCAATGGCTCATTCACTCTCCCAATGGAAGACAGCAATACAGAATATTTATAATTGGCAGTAAAACTTGAGTGGAATCTATCCAACTCATATCAATTTTCCTTATAGGGTTGTAAATTGTCTTGATTCCTGAAGATTTTGTTTCTAAATTAAGTACAAGGTTAATTTTTTTCTTTATCGATTTGATTTTGTAAAAAAAAACTTTACACTGATATCGATTCATGCCATTAAGTCACTGTATACCTTTTTTAACGCTGGAAAAACGCATGGCGTGTTTTAAGTGGGGCTCGCCGGTGTTAAAGGCGCCGAGTGTGCCTCGAACATCGGAATACCCACTAAAAAATCAACGGTAACCTTTCCGTCTTAACGAGGAGCACCACGGGATCGCTTGCGCATGCTCCCGTGACGCTCTCCCTGTATATCTCATTTGCATTTCAATATACAATTAAATAATTAAATTTTACAACTCCTATATATATATATATATATATATATATATATATATAGAATAATGAATATAGTTTTTGAATAATTCATTGTCTAAATTAACTGTCCTAACTCGCTCTCTAGATAATTAATATTTAACATAATATATATGTGACAGGTTAAGGTCAGCATAGGCGTCAGCCCACCGGTACTTATGGAATATTTATCTATAATACCTACATTTTTATATAATCTGTACAAATAAATTAAGAGTCGTGTTTTTGAAATGCCTAATTAAAAAAATAACAATAATAATACATAAAACTCATACCAGAATATGCAGCACGATTTCGAGTAGATTTTAGTATAAACCTCATATTAATATAGACTACTAATATAGACTAAAGTTATTGCGTGTAGACTGTTGACATGACAAGCCTGAGTTTTATGTTCCTGTGTTAAATAAAAAAATGAAAACATGAAACAAACATTTATCGCCGATTTCATTTAACAGCCCGTTACATGCGGTTTTTCATTAATTCTTCAAATAATTAAACGATTATCAACTTATACAATATATATTTATATAACAATATATATTTATTTAAATCAACGTTTAGCATTTTTTTTTTTTTATATTCGCCGGGAGGGCAAATGACTCTACTCCACCTGATGGTAAGTGGTAGTAGAGTCCAAACGCGACGACGGCCAGTACAGACGGGAAAAACGTTCTGCACTAGCCGCCTTCGCCTTGCCGGCCCGCAAGATGCCTCTTCACGCCTCGTTTGAAGGAACCCGGGTTGTAAGAGGAGGGGAACACGTGAGCTGGTAAGGAATTCCATTTTTTGGAAGTGCGACAAAGAAAGGAGTTGCCAAATTTCTTTGTTCGCGATGGAATTGATGTCACAGTTAGGCGGTGACATCGAGAACCAGTTCGCGTGGACTTAAGAAGGAAGGGGGAAGCGGGAATTAGAGAGAATAATTCCTCAGAATTATTCAATGAAATCCATTAAATTATTCAATGTATTATTATTCAATATATTCATTAAATTATATAAAAAAAAAAATTGATCTGTTAAGATTTTAATAAAAAATAAAGAATTATAATTTCATTTTACGTCAATTAGGTACTCTACTATCAACCGCTTATGAACTATGCATATAAAATTTAACACAATTTTCACGCTAATTATTATTTATTCATTTTATGTTTATAAACCTACTTAACTAACTGGCGGGTCCCAACTTCACTCGGATAAAATTAAGATTTAAGCTAATTAAGAGTATTTATTTTATTTTATGATCATCATCAGCCAATTGCAATCCAATACTGGACATTGGCCAGGCGCGCCAGAACTCTCGGTTCTCTGCCTTCCGCATTCAGTCGGGTCCCACGTTCAGGTATTCAGACTACCTGGTTGGAGGTCGTCCTACGCTAGGTTAGTCGATCCTCTAGTCTAGGACTCGTCTACCTTTTTTCGATAATTTTAATTTGAACGTTGGTTCAGAAATGACTAAGTTTTAAATCGTATCCATACTTTAAAGAAAGTTTTGTTTTATTGTTATACCCGGATTATGCAAGCGCTACATACAGTAATTTTATCCTATCATACTATTATAGTTTTATGTCGTTCATTAAAAATATCTTTATCTTTGCATATATTTTATTTATAGCAACAAATTTCTAATGACGACAAAAATATTATACCTATTACGCCAATTTCTGACGGATTTTGAAAAATTTCAAGACAAGCGAACTGTGCAGGGCATATTATAGTGCACAAGTGTATACACAAATACTCTCTATAACTTTCTTATAACTCATACAGCAATCCGACACGAACGGAGATGATTCCAAACTCCTCCTTGGTGACCTTGGTGCCGATAAACTAGACCGACCAGGCAGTTTTCGAGGTAGTTACCTCAATTTAATATGGCTTGTTCGAAGTGTTTTATCAATTTTTAAAATTAAGAAAATTATTAATTGAATTAAGTTCTACATATATATTTGAATAGACTTGCTAGTTGTATCTTATGTCCTTAATTATTTAAGAAAATAAGATTAAAAAGGAAATTATTTTATGTTTATTCTTATTCTTATTGGGATATACTCTAAAACTACTGTAAATACGAAAGATTTTATGACAGCGGTAGTTACGTCCTTGAGTTAATTTGAGATAAAAAGTTTGTACTTTAATATATAATATATAAATCTCATATAATATAAACAGATGTGTATATTATATAAAATAAATAACATATATAATATATTATATGTGTGTGTGTGTTTTGTGAAATAAAACAAATAATAATAACATATTATAACGTTATTAGATATTATATGCTACTTGTAAAACAATTTATTGATAGTAACTCATTTTCTAATTTAGTTGATGATTTTTATATAACTTTACTACAAATTAATGTTTATTTTAAATGTAAATTAGTAGCTGTTCCCTGCGGTGTTGCACGCGTTATGCGTGGATTATATAAGACTTACATATAGTTACTTATTTCGATTGACATTTATGATTATTGCTCTGCATCTTAAAGTCATAGCGTAAAATTACATGCCCTTTAAACTTCCTCAAAAAACGGGCTGTATAACGCAAAAAAAACAAAAAATGTATACTTTTTAGTTTTTTTACGTTCAAAATTACAGAATGCCCAGGTATATTTTTGATATAAGTATATTCAAATACTGCTAGTAGTTATATAAAACATAATTTAGTCATTAAATTGTATTGATCATTAGTTTCCGTCTGTGGCTTAGCCCGTGTGTAATTTTTCACAATGATCGGTTGAGTAGTTAAAACACGAAAGCGTAACAAATAAACAAACTCACTTTTGCATTTATAAAATTAATAGTAACGATATATGCCTTCTGCTATTTTTTAATCGTCGATCTTCATTGTTTACGTTAAGTATTTCGTATTGTATTTACAAAACGTTAAGCTATATATTTTTAAATATTTCTACATCACGTATAAATGCATTTAATGACAGTACTATCGCGAAAACAAGCGAGAGCACCAGTGGCGCGAGCGCATTATCAAAAACACTAAAGAATACCAAAGCCAGTCTGTTGCTGTATGCCATTGGGTGAACATTCACCGCTTATCCCCAATGATACGAAAGTGCGTGATTACTTACTAGTGTTATAGTGCAGATAGCGGACTCAAACTATGGAGCTTCAAAATCACAAAGAGGAAAATGGTAAGAATGTTTGCGGTGAAAGTATACGACCTCATTTTTGCAAATACAGAGGCTTTAACCTTGATCATACGGTGATACAAGTAAAGGCAACCAATTCAGGTTCCTTTTGTATGTTAAATTAAACGAATTGTAAATTTGCATGAATCAATAAATAAAAAAAGTTACGTTATAATAAAAAGTGGCGCAAGTGAACCGAAAAAAAAATTTTTTTTTTACAATATATGACTTTATGACTGATTAATACTGTCTAATTAATATTCATACATTTTTTTAATAAAATTTTTGGTATGATTAACTCATTAGATCTTTTACTTATTCACTAGATCTTTATATTCAGTTTTTAATCGAAAGTGGAATGTATTAACCATTATTAGAATAAACGTTTAATTAATTAAGATTCGCTTGAACTTATTTTCAATGTTATAATAGAGTGTGAGTTTATATTCGACCTTAAAATAATTGTTTGAAAGCCTTGGATAACTGGTAACTATAAAATAATATTTTCTATCACTAGCATGATTATTAAAAAAATATATCCGATGAGATTTTTTTTGTACCCTCATGATAGGCAAAATTCTAAAAAGCGTCAATTATATTAAGTATATTTATTATTTAGTGCTATTTGAAAATTATTGTCAAAATAGTATTATAACTTTTTTAGAAACGAGAGATTATCGTCATATAAGTCATACGCAATTGTCAGTGGAAAAAATCACTGGCGTGCCTTCGTGGTGATATGTCTATCAATTATCAATTAATTATTCCTTGTGCGGTATATAATAAGTAATAAAATATCATAAATCTGTTGTAAACATACCTAATTCTGTATATAAGTTGTCACTGTGCTTATGATACGTAATATTAATTGGTTTGAAAGTTGAACAACTCGTTATAGCAATAATTTATTGATAAATTATGTTTCTTATTATGTCCGACCCATGTGAGTCTAAAGGCAAGATATAAATATTATAAATATAAGAAAATGTATATAATATTCATTCATAAGTAAATCATTTTAGAAATACTTTCACTTAATTTAGACAATTTTAAATTAAACGTCAGAAATGTAACGCTTAGTTGATGCTTTATGACAATTTTATCTATAAAATAATTATAAATAACAAGCAATGACGATATTGCCTATGTTTATAAATGTACAGTTTTTATTTGTTGATGAATTGTTTTTAGTTTATTCATTGATATTTAATAACTTTTTAGTGTTTAATTATTACCGTGTTTTTTTTTTCATTTACAGGTCTAAGTTCAAATCAAAATGTTCCAAATCAAGATCTTATTCAAAGAGTGACAGGATCTTTCGGAAAATATCAGTTATACTTGTGTTTATTGATATTTTTATCAAAGTTTCCGGTGGCATTTCACCAAATGGCCATTATATTCCTGTCACCAAAAGTAGAATACCACTGTTTTGGTTCTAGTAGTAATGCAACCTGCCCATGTCCTAATCCGCAATATGATACTTCGATATTTACAAACTCTATTATTATGGAATGGGATTTGATATGTGATAGAAAATGGCTAACTAGTTTTACGCAAACGTTGTTTCAACTTGGAACTTTATTGGGCAGTGTGCTGTTTGGAATGGCCTCTGATAGGTAAGGTAACGTGAGCATTATTTTCGATTTTTTTAATGTTTTTTTTTAACAGTAAAAAAAATAAATATAATTTCATTTTTTTAGTATCGTTGTTATTGTACATCTATGGTTTGCAATTAGTCATTCTTTACATTGTGTTAGTTTTTTAAGTACCTTTTGGTTTTTTTATTGTTTAAATATTATATAATAATATAATATCGTTTTATGTTTTAGGTTTGGAAGGAAAAAACCTCTGTTACTAGCCGTGGTCATTCAAGTGTCAATGGGCATAATAGCCGCATATGTTCCAGAATTTTGGACGTTTACGTTCGTTCGATTTTTAGTAGGAATGTCTGTTGGAGGTACAATGGTCACCGGTTTTGTGATGATCATGGAATTTGTTGGGACAAAATATCGGGATGTAATTTCGGCGCTTTATCAAGTTCCTTTCAATATGGGTCACATGTTGCTGCCAGTTTTTGG
Organism: Nymphalis io; assembly: GCF_905147045.1. Taxonomy (NCBI): domain Eukaryota; kingdom Metazoa; phylum Arthropoda; class Insecta; order Lepidoptera; family Nymphalidae; genus Nymphalis; species Nymphalis io. The sequence continues at coordinate 11,708,487 of NC_065899.1, forward strand.
TTATTTCTTCAGAGACTTTAAGGAGTTCCAATTTGCGATTTCTGTACCAGGGATTATTCTCCTTACATATTTCTTTTTAATACCCGAAACGCCACGTTGGTTGATAGCAGTAAAAAAAACGGATGAAGCAATTTCAATTTTGGAACGAGTAGCTAAAGTGTAAGAATTTTAATAAATGTTTTTATAAAAATATTCTGTCACAAATATCTTATTATCATTAACATTGTCTTATATTTTATAGAAATAATCGTCCTACTGAAAACATAAGAAGAGATGTTGAATTATATCAAGAATCAGTTCAGGAAAATCAACTTAAAAAAGGAAATATATTGGACCTTTTTCGAACACCGAATCTCCGAAAAAACATTTTGGCGATGTCGTTTAACTGGTTGACTTGCAGTTACTGTTTCTATGGAGTGTCACAATACGTTGGTCAATTAAGTGGTAATGTTTTCGTAAACGTAGCAGCCAGTGCAAGCGTTACTTTACTCGGAACCTTAGCATCTATACCATTAATGAAAGTCATTGGCAGAAGAACTATTTTGATAGTTTTTAACGCGATATGCGCCTTATGTTTATTAATATTATGTATTATTCCAGAAGGTATAGGTTCCGTTATTTGCGCTAGTATTGGAGTAGTAGCTAGCTTCATTGTCTTCGTATTAGTATACTTATATTGTACAGAATTATTTCCAACAGTGGTACGAAACGCTGCTCTTGGGTTTTCCTCAATGATGGCGCGTGTAGGTTCGATGATAGCGCCTTTTGTAATAGAGATGAGAGATGTCGCTCTTTGGATGCCTCCACTAATTTTTGCGATATTTCCACTTGTAGCAGCGTGTATAACGTTTGTTCTCCCTGAGACTAAAGGCTGTGAGTTGATGACTACGATCGAAGAGGGAGAACAATTCGGTAAAAAGAAACCAACAACTAGTAAAAGTTAAAATATTATATTTATGAAAAATTATGATTTTTAAGATAGATGATAAATGTAAATATGTATTGTAGTAAATTTTAAGAAATCTTTTAATTTTTTTTTATTTCCTATAACTAAGATTTTAAAACTCGTTCTTAAGATCTGATCGAGGCAAATAGTGATTGCGTAAACTTTATAAATAAGAATAAATATGCCCAAAAATAATACAAAAATATGTTATCTAAGAGGGGAAAATAAAGTGTTTATATTAAACATTTAATTGCTTGTTTATTTAAAACTTATAATCACAATACTTGGAACTTGTTTATGGCAAAATGACGATATAGAAACTTTCCCATTTTTATTTTCAAGAAATTTTTATCTTAAAATCATAAGCTCTGATGGAGTATCATTAATCCACTTTGCAAGGATAGTAAATACAGTATTTATATTTATTACAACTAGCTATTTACTTGTTTGGCGTAAAGGTTTAGTGTTTTAACCCTGACCAAGATTCCGCTTGAACAGATGAGTTCCAAGAACAAGGCGTGAGGCTGTTTTTTAACTTTCCTAAATATATTGTATGTATTGAGGGTCGAGATTGCCCAGTGATTCAAATTGAATCAAGTGCCACGGAATTTGAGTTTATAAAAGTAAAAGCCTGTGCATGTCCCAGTGCTAGACTAAGGCCTCCTCTCCTTTTTGTTTAGAAGTTCATGTACTTAATTTGTGATTATAATTCATCTCGTACTTGACGGTGAAGGAAAACATCGTGAGAAGTCCTGCATGTGCCTAATGTCACTGAAATTCTGCCACATGTGTATTCCATCAGCCCGCATTGGAGCACCGTGGTGGAATAGGCTCCAAAACCTTTTCCTCAAAAAGGGAGAGGAGGCCTTAGCCCAGCAGTGGGACATTCACAGGCTGTTACTTTACTGTATTTTCTAGTAGTTTGTAAGCCAAGCAGGCAGGTAAACTGGGATTATAATATAGAGGTAACAAACTGACGCATTCAAATTTATGTCGCATATATAAATTTTGACATTTCTCGTTAATGCTGGTGAATTATGAATTTGTTCTTAAATAATAGCTCTTTTATAAATATTTATTCAATAAGACCACTTATTTGTACAGCTCTCTGAAGTTTGCTTACTTTGTAACGTTGCTTTTCCTTTATTTAAGGTATAGGATATTCGTGCTTTGAATTCGCAGTCTTCGGGTTAAATTCATGTTTCTAGCCATTGAACCGTCTCGGATTTATTATTATTATATCATGACAAGACGATTTTTTACGTGCGAAACCATTACGCTTAGCTTGTCATATAATAAGTACGTAAAATACATACGCATGATGAAAACATAACAGTAAAACAGATATGAATGTTGAAATGTTTGGAGATAAGTATATGATATAATATTAACATAAGTCGTACGTTACGTTTATCTTAAAAAGAATTTATCTCATAAATGTAAATTTTATTATATTGTAACAGTAGTTGTAGACTTAAAGGCTTAACAAACTGTAACAGCCTGTTAACGTCCCACTGCTGGGCTAAGACCTCCTCTCCCTTTTGAGGAGAAGGTTTTTAGCTTATTCCACCATGCTTCTCCAATGTGGGTTGGTAGAAAACACACGTGGCAGAATTTCAATGATATTAGACACATGCAGGTTTCCTCACAATGTTTTCCTGCACCGTTAAGTTAAGGTTAAGGTTAAGATTCACGCGTTCTAACCACTAGGTCTAAACCATGTCTAAAACATGTGTTGAATAATTTCAAAAACACGAAAATATTTTCTCTCATACTGATACACCAACACCAATATAAGAAAGCATATTAACATAAACATAAATTACATACAACAAAACTAACATAAATGCGAAATTGAGTTTTTTTGTTTTATTTGTCTGTTTATTTGTGTGTTACGATTTCATGTCTTAAATACCCAACAAATAATTATGTAATCTCATACGCGTTTGGAGAGCTACAGAAAAGGACATACACACTTAATACCTGTCCCCGCCACCAGGCGAGCGATGCTGCGGGCAAAAACTAGTAACTATTAATATACCCAATATATACGTGACACAAACATATTAAGAATACGCCGTAGCTAAGTAAAGAGTTATCTAAAAATGATAAGCTTCTTACTTCATTTGAGATAGTATTATGATAATCATGTCGCCGCAGATCTAATTTTATTATTTAAAAACACATTTAATAAGAAACACAAGTAGGTATTAACATTTTTATACGGAGCTCAATTCAATACGCTGTGAGAGCAATGTGTGCCAATTAGTGATAATAGATAACAACAATTTGTTCTCATTATGCGCGTATCCACGTGAATACCAAGCCTTTGGATAACAAACAAACTCATATCCGCTTTTAATATTAGTAAGGATTACGCAGCGAGTAATAGTTAGGCAGGAAATATCTATTTATATCAATTCAAGTTCTTGTTAAAGTATGTGGTAGAATGTTCTTTTGTATTAAGGAACGCTGCACCCGGTTTATCTTCAACTTGATCCAATCGAACCGTTAAAAATGTGTTTCCTTCTGTGAGTATTATATAATATTAAATAAATATACTAATAAATGAGAACATACACGTTTTTGGGATTAGATAAACATGATGTGACATTTATTTATCTTTCCTACAAATAATCTTACTATCTGTGTGATGTTCTGTGATCATTCTCTTAAATTTGTCTGAAAACATTGTGTAATTTACACCGGTACAAAATTTATTTACGATTAATAATTTATTTTAAATGCCAACATACAGACGTCTTACATAATGTTAAACTTTATAGAACAGTGATCGTATTTTTAGGAGTGACTTTAAACATATATGGAAAATATTTATCGCTTCTTATATGTCAATATTTTTTTAATAATATAATAAATGTAATAAAAAAACATAACATACTATACATATTAAGTATAGTATTTCCATACAGGATATATATAGTTTTGATTGTAGGTATATAGATTGTAAGATAATTTCATTTCAGAAAAAGAGTAATCATTGACTTTTTTAACGGTTCTTGTGAGAATTTAAATTCGACACGGCGTTAATTTGACATTTAATGAAATCCGGTAACAATTCAAAAGTGCTGTATGAGTTTGAAAAAAGTATATTTTGATTTAACTTTTGAATAGTGATAACACTTAATATAAGTTACTGGTAATGTTCTTTTGTGTAACTCAGACAACGTGTAGATATGCAAAAATACATGATGGTCGATTACTAAAATACTATATTTAAAGGTATAATATGTTGCCGAATTATTAATATATTTTTAAATATTGTTAATAGTTTTTTTTTTAAGTTAAAAATATCTGCGAAATTTTGTTATAGAAACGATGTTGTATTCCGTTGAAAATAAGAGTTTACTTTATGCAGGCCGTAATGCATTTGAGGACGCGTGATGTCATAGGTCAATGAACGGCCGTTGGATGTAATCAGTCATTTATAATAATATAATATTATCTCTTTGACAAAAAAACAATAACACATTATTTGTTCGACATAAAAACTTGAATGGAATAAGGAAAGTAAGGGTACTAATTAAAAATGTAAAAGCAGATTGTAATTAAGCTAACAATAAAAAAAAGATATCTTGTAAAGTTATTAGAGCGTAGTTGACGGGTGATAATTAAATCAATAATCTGCTTCATTGAAGAATAATAATATATTAGAATTTCTAATCAATTAGTACAAGTTACGATTTATCTTTAGTTGCAAAGCTGAAGCATAAAGCACTGCTGAGACAGTTATATATCTGTAAATTTCTGTATAATATATTAATATTTTCGCCCGCGGTTTCGTCCGCGGCTTGAGGACGTTGATGTTCCAACACATCTACGTCCTCAAGCCGCAGGCCAAATGTATTCGTTTTGGTATTGTGGAAATCAAAAAATTATTGTTTTCGAGATAGATTTATTGTTCATTGACGTTACAAGAAAGATATTGAATAAGAATAATTTGTAGGTAGGTAAAAAGAAAATTATAAGTAGACAAAGTAAAATAATGTTGCCATTCTAAAAACAATGTGCGCTTCAACATCCTCCTCTCCGTGGAAAGCACCACTTTCAACTATGCTTGTCGTAACCAGTAAGAAGAGGACAAAGTTTATTTAAGCCTTTTTTTTTCAGCCTTTTGCCGTCCACTGCTGGACGAAAGTCTTCCCCATAGAACGCCAACCATCCCGATCTTGGGCAGTCCGCATCCATCCCGAACCTGCCACCTTTTTTAAATCGTCGGCCCATCTTGTCACAGGGCGTCCTACAATACGTTAAGCCTACTAGGTACCTATTCTTATATCCCTCTCTATACACCTGAGAACTTGTATGCAAAATTTCGTGATGTGGTTATTACTCACTTTCTCGTGTAAAATATTAGTAAGGAGATCTTATAGATTAATATTATATCTGTATAAGAAATAAACCGCTATCCACTTTATTATTTATATACTCTTTCAATTAATTTCCCAAGTTCCAAAATCAAATTCGCTCATTCAAAAGGCTATTTTTTCCTGAATCCCTAATACTAAAGATTATTTTTGATCTCGATCAAATTTGATATCAATTCAAGGTCAAAGTTGTTAATTTATCTTTGCTTCCCGCCATTTGAATCGGCGATAGAATTTTTCTTACTTTTATAGTGAATCTACGTTAATTACTGCTACAACCTTTCTAGCCTGGGCCCCAAATTTACTAACAAATTGTCACTTTATCGCAATCGAATCGAAGCGTAATCGTTGCCGTTCCTTTTCTTTAATTTAATTATGGACTATTGGTATAAAAGTAACTAAATAAGTTTGATTTTGATATAACGCTATATAGTAACATCATATAGGTTCGGTTTCGACCCGAATAAATATAGATTAGTCAAAGTTGGATTGGAATTGAATCGGGAACGTCTCGTAATCGTATAACGATTAGTAGAATTTTCCCCCAGATTGGAGTTTAAGCCTAACAATAAGACCTCGGAATTTGTGACAGATAGATCTAGTAATTAGACTATCGAAATAAGGTAAATTAAATTCGAATTACCTTGCTGGCATGAGCACGTTGCGCCTACTGCGTATTCGCTCGATAGCTAATTCAATAATACACAATAGACGAGTCGTATTGTTACGCTATCAGATATAATACATGCTGTTTTCCGTAAGTGAGTACCCGGCTTTATATTTTATATTATAAATATCATCAAAGTGTGATTACATTTATGCCATTTATAGCTTAATATCCCACAGCTATGCAAAACCTCGTGTTATGGGGATTTCAAGCTGATCCACTGCGGGTTTATAATATATGTTAAAATGTCTCTTGAACTTATATGATTACGATAACGCTGGGTAGATACTGGATAGGTACCACCCACTCATCACATAATCTACCGCCAAACAGCAATACTTAGTATGGTTGTGTTCTGGTTGGAAGGGTGAGTGAGAGACTGTAACTACAGGCACAAAGGACATAACATCTTAGTCCCCAAGGTTGTTGGCGCATTGGTGATGTGTGGCATGGTTAATGTTTCTTACGGCGCCAATGTCTATAAGTAATGGTGACCACTTACCACCAGGTGGCCCATCTGCTCGTCCGTCTACTTATATCATAAAAAAAGTTTTTTTAAGAAACATAAGAAAGTCGTAAAATAGTCACTAGGTTTTAAACTTCACCTTGGCTCATTAATGATTACGTACATAACAAGAATATATTAACGACGGATATATCTACTTGTACCGAACCACAAAAATGATAACAATAACCGCTTTAACCATGAACATAATAGATATTGTTGTTTTAGAATAAATTCTTCGCTGCTTAGTTCCATTTTAACGTACATGTTATTTTGAGTCATAGTATTTAAAACTACTGATAGGTAAGTTATTTGTGCTTAACGTGAGATTTTTTATATACGTGTATTGATTATTCGAAAACGGTTTGATTGATTTTGATGATTTAAAATTTACTTAATGAAGTTTAAAGATAAAATGAATTTTCTTTCGACGTATAGTATGTTTAGGTATTGATTTATCCCGATTAATCGATTTTAATTTTAGAATAACTGCGATACACGGTTTTTATTGTTTTTTTTTTCAATAACGTGACTAACGATTTCAATTACTAATTAAAATTGGGTATTATTTATAGATATTTAAGTTTATTTTCTGCGCAATCGGTTCAACAGTTTAACTTATAGGAATGCTTAAAAATATATATATGCAAATAATTTGTCACGCAATTTTTAGGCAAAATATAGTATACCAATTACACTTTACAATTTGGACAAGATATATATATATAATTATTACGATCAATGTCGCAAATCACTTTTTGACATTTTTTTCGACCGTTTTCTGCGGTGAGTTTCGAGTTTGTTCTTACAGAGTAACCTACAGTATCTTTATTGATATGACTAGATATGTATACCTATATTGGACTTTCAAAGCGATGTATTGGCACAGTACAGAAATATCATTACGTTTTTATTATGAGTAATTTTCTTGGTGCCAAGCTTCGATCACTAATAAGAACTAGTGATCCAAGGTTCCAAGTTACAAATTGCAATGCAGTAATAATACACTTTGGTTACAAGTAAAATAGCTTTCTTATCCCACATTAGTACCCACATTAATGCCTATTGCTTACTTAAAATGAATTTTTAGATATATTTGCCCTATGAAATCAATTTTATATATAACTAAAAATGCCTTAAAAATAAATAAAATAAAAAATAGCTCAAAGCAAAATATCAAAAAAAGTTTAATGGGTTCTTATTAAAAGTGCTTATATGAACAAAGATGCTTAAAGCCGGTTCCTAGTACTAGGCATTTTTTATTATTTTTGAAGTTGGTTAAACTTTCATTTTCTTATGGTATATATTGTAATTATAATGGTTTTTCATTAGAATTAAAATAATTTCAATATCAAATGAAAGAAATATGTAAATAAAAGTGAAAATGTTCACGTTGTTCACACAATGCATATTTTACCAATTAAAAAAAAAAATTACCTATACTTTTATACTGAAATATTTGTAAACAATTACAAGACATGATAAAAATATAAAAAAACCCGCTGCGTTTCTTTCGTCGGTTCGTATCAGTTCAGGTATTTCTTTTCCGAACCGGTGGTAACTTTTAATTTGACAATCAATACGTAACTGTAATGCTTTTATGTTGAATAAAAGACGTTTTTTTTGATTTGATTACACATGACTTGACCATCTGGATTTTCTTGTAACATGTGAAATTATTAAATTTATTATTAATATTTCTAATTTTAAACATGGTGCAAATAAATGCTCTTATTGGCAACTTCGGAAAGTATCATATATATCTTTGCATTATGATTTTTTTAAGTAAATTTCTTGTTGCTTTTCATCAGATGGCTATATTATTTTTGGCTCCTCCTGTGCATTACATTTGCCCTCATAATAAAACATGCTGTGACGTCCCTGTTTATGATAAAACAGACTTTACTCGGACTATTGTAACCGAATGGAATTTAATATGTCATAATTCGTGGCAAAAGGATTTCAATCAAACAGTTTTTCAATTCGGTGTTCTAATCGGAAGCCTTGCCTTTGGTCTTGCATCTGATGGGTTTGTAAAAACACATATAGATAAATGATTTGGAGTCAAGTTATATTTTATTGAAAGTCCTTCCGTCAAGTCAATTGAACATTCTAAGTGCGTTGCAGATCTTCAATACGAAGTGAGATTATATTATTTACTTTAACATAATTTCATGTTTTTTTTATCCTAATTGATAATGTTGTGTAATAAAGCGGCTTCTAGTTGGATTTTATAGAGACAAAGGTCAACAAGGTTAAGTAGTAAATAACTAGTTAGTTAGATTACCCATGGGATAGGATCCCTTGCTCATTTTGCTGGGTCGAAACCGGGTTATAAAAATAACATAAATTATCATTAAATTATCAGACTTTGGAATTTGGCAGTATTACGCTTCGGTGCACCTCGTAAACCGTTCCTGATTTTGACATGGGCCTGATTTTCTTCTAGACGACATTTTCACAAACTATAATTCGTCATTCGAGTAATAACACAGTAATATATTTGCAGATTTGGTAGAAGAATATCATTGCTTGTTGCTATTATTCTTGAAATTTTCACCGGATTGCTGACTGCTGTTATGCCTGAATACTGGAGCTTCACAATGTTACGAATGTTTTTGGGTATTGCTGTTGGCGGAGTGATGGTAGTTTCATTTGTTCTACTGATGGAATTCATTGGCTGCGTACACAGAGAAACTCTGTCTATAGTTTTTCACATTCCATTTACAATTGGACATATCATATTAGCTCTTTTTGGATATTATATAAGGGACTATGTGCATTTTCAAATAAGCATATCTGCGGCTGGTTTGGTTCAGCTGTTTTATACATGCATGTTACCCGAATCGCCCAGATGGCTATTGTCAAAGAATAAAACTTTCAAAGCCATTACAGCTATGGAACGTATAGCCAAAATGTTAGTATTAAGCAATTGTTAAGAAACATATTTTCGTTCGTTGTAATTATAGTCGCTTTAAATTAATTGAATTTAATATTTAAAATATAATATTTATGAATATTCTAATATTGTTACTGGAAATAGTTATATTTGCTAACAATTTATTTTACAATTTATTTTTGATATTTAGTATGGAGTTCCAAACTTCTTAATAATTTTAAACAATATTTTGCAGAAACAATCTCTCAATAGATGGAATTCGGCAAGAAATTGAGACATATCAACTGGATTCTATAACGTTTAGACGTCGAAAGCAAACAGTTCTTGATTTATTTCGTAATTCTTACTTAAGAAAAAATTTATTCATAATGTCATTTTCGTGGTTTGTATCGGGATATTGCTATTATGGAGTCTCCCAATTTATCAGCCGTTTAACAGGAAATATATTTTTTAATGTAGTGACAAACGGTAGCGTGTGTTTAAGTGGGTGTTTTTTAGCAATTCCTCTAATTAAATTCATGGGTAGGAAGATACTAACCATATGTTTTAATATCGCAAGTAGTGTTTGCCTCATAACTATTGTCTTAATTCCAGACGATATTGGAACTTTAATAGTCAGTTGTGTTGGTGATTTATTTAGTTTCATGACATTCATTGTTCTTTACTTGTATTGTTCGGAAATGTTTCCGACGGTTGTACGGAATGCTGCCATAGGTATTTCGTCGATGATGGCGCGATTTGGTTCCATGATAGCACCTTTCGTTGCGGATTTTCGAATTTACGGAAAGTGGTGTGCTCCTGTGGCATTTGGAGTACCTCCAATGATTGCTGCTGTGTTGTGTATATTTCTTCCGGAAACAAAGGGAACAGACCTTGTAATGTCTATAGAAGAAAGTGATACCGCACACCGTAACACTTACTCGCCTTCTCGGGGTCGGAGCACGGTTTCTGAAGAACATATAAATTAAAAAAGATAGTAGTTATTAAAGGATACTGTTGTTCTATTTCCTAAATTAAAGGTAAGTTTTTCCTGGAATGTAAAATACTTGATTGCAGAAAAAATATATAGATTAAATGTATACAGATTAATTAACTGAAATATTTTATTTACAAAACATGGCTACGATAAAAGCACACAACTATACAAACTCTAATAAACTAATAAACAGAAATTCGTCACTGTCGTCACCTACACATGCCGTATTAAATATTATAAATATACATTTTTTTTCGGTAGTCGTTGTATTTGAACTGATATCATATAAGTTTGTATGAATGACAAAAACTCATTTAAAAACAATAAGACGCTGTGTTAGAATATTACCATTATTGTACCGATGTATTGTATTGTATATATGTATTGTATGTCTGTGAAAAATAAGTATGTATGCTCTCAATGGAGTACCATTGAGAGCATACATACTTATTTTTCACCACATAATGAAAACATAAGCCAGGCTGTTAAATTTTTATATTATTATTTGCATAACTGAATTTCATAATGAATATTTTAAAAAAGAATTACGTGACTATTTTAGGCATATTTATTTTATTTTTAACAATAGTATAAAAAAATCATAAAGAGGGCGATTAGGCGAGTGTAAAGCCTATGTAATGAAACTAAGTTCATAAGGGTTCTAATCTAGAACATTTTGCTAGGGCTTCTTTAACCCTCGTCAGTATAAGCCCGCCATCATGGCGACAGGCGTGCTGGTTTGTGCTGCATGGTATTATACCATTTTAGCAGGTTAAAAAATACTTAATTATTAATATAAATAGATCATTCAATGTTAAATATAAGAGATTGTTTAATTGAAGTGGAACGACATAATAAGAAATTTCTACGATAAACTACAGACATTAAGAAAATGCTATTGTGATATGTTTATTAATTTTCTAAACTATTTATGTAAACTCCTTTATAATTTATGTAATATTAATTTACGTTTGTTGTATTTAAAATATATTTCAGGTTTTTACGTACTTTATTGTCCAGTTTTGTATTTAATGTTTATAAAACATATACTATATAGAAAAATAGTGGATGTACTTTTCTCGCTATGGGAGCTGTATCCAGTGGTAAAGTATTATCGAAGTATAATATTTAATTGTAAACATTCGATAACTGTAATCTTAGAGAGGTACTTCTTCAGGCATTATTTCAATGGTGCTGCAACACGGAACTGCATCATTACGGTGATCATGTGAATCCAGATGAAACGACGATTATCGTAATGAACCATCGTACGAGAGTGGATTGGAATTACGTGTGGATAGCTCTATATCACGCAACTCAAAAACGTGATGGAAACACGGACTGTATATGTAAAGAAAAAAATATTAAGAAGGCAGAACTTAAAAGGGACGTATTTGATGTTATCACAAGAGGAAAAGGAAAAATAAAATTCGTTTTGAAAGATGAAATTAAAACGATTCCAGGAATGGGTGAGTTGATATAAGAAACTTTCAATCGCACACTTAATTCGCCCGATATAATTACGTAAATGTTATCCGCACCCTTTGTTTTATTTATGTTATAAATTAACTATAAATACGAACCCTGCCGCGCAGCTTCCACATTAAATTTGGGTCGTACTTGCCTTTTGATACAGTTTTAATGTTTATAGTAACCGTTCCGGTACTTAAGATCGTAGTGTGAAAATATAGCCTTTAACCTTTCTAAATAAATGGACTCAAACATACAACTTATAAACTATACCATTGGTCGAAATTTGAGCATAATTAGGTTTATTGAAAAAAGAGGAAAACATAATATGTATTTAAATTTGTATATTTGGATTTTTATTCTCTTTTCTTATTTCTAATTTTAAATAAACGATACAAAAAATGTGTTTAAAAAAAGGAAGAAGTAAAGATATTTAACTTTTTTGTCTTTTCCTATTTATATCCAGATACCATATCGATTGAATTAAAATATTACATTCACGTAAATAACTAAACGTAGACAATTATTCCAAAACAATATAAAGTCTGTTTTAACCGTTTTACCTAACTTCAAAACATTGAGAAAAAGTTTTAAATTATAGTTAATATTTTTTTCTCATGCAATAGTAACAAGTAACAACTTGAAAATGTCACTTTGCTGGGCTAAGACCTCCTTTCCTTTTGAGAAGGCTTCGATTCCAGCACTCTCCACTCACGCTCCAATACGGGTTAATGAATGTGGGTTGAACTTGTGATAAATATAATTACGTCTGTAGGCTGGATAATGCAGCTCAATTATTTCTTATACGTGAAGAGGAATTGGCAACAGGATGAAGTAAGCATGACACAGTTTGTCGATTATTATAAAAGACTTAAATACCACCAACAAGTAGTGTTATTCCCGGAAGGAACCGATTTGAGCGAGGACAATAGACGTCGTAGTGAAAAATTTGCTTCATCAAGACAATTACCGGTGAGCTATTATGCTAAGTTTTATCATACGATTGAGTTTCTGTTATGATTTCAATGCTAATTCTAAAGTTCATGGTTTTAGCTGCTTTATAAATATATGCTTCGAAGTCGTTGGTTAATTAATGAGGTTTCTGCATATGAATCGTGTATAATAAATGTCATATAAATCTAAAATTAATCTTTTCGCATTTTTTTTTTTAATTTTGCATCTCAATACATATATAAATGCTTGTATAGAAATATCATAAAACTAAATTTTTACTAAATATTTTGATTAAATCTGAGTAAATTCAATTACACAATTCACCAGGTTAGCTTAAATTTTATTCTTGGCCTGATATAAAAGAGATTTAACATCAAATTTAAATCAAAAATACATCGATATTTATAGCTATATGTTAAAATTTAATATTTTAGATTTATTTTAAAGAGTAGTTAGTCCAATTTAAAGTAAGAGAGAGAGAGAGAGAGAGAGAGAGAGAGAGAGAGAGAGAATGGGGGCGTAATAGAGATAGGGAACAAAAACGGATCAATTGATTCGCGTTTCCTTTTTGTTCGGAATTAAGTAATGTACTGTTGTCGTTAATATTTTAATACATTATGATCGGGACGAACATCGAGTAGATATTTGATCGAAAGACAAATCGACAACATTGACATTGAATTGACGTGATGTCATTGACCGAGTTCTATATTATGGTATTCATTATGGATTCGAGACAAATGAAGTTTTGTATTTCGATAAACTTGCTATCGGAACTTTGGGAGAAAAATTTAATTTTATATAAGTAGCTAAGTAGATTAGTGCTGAACAAAGAACTCACAGAACAAAGTCTCTCGCTGCATCAGTCTGTCAATCAGTCTATAAAGTCAAAAAATACCGAACGGATTCTCATACGATTTACACAAATGGACGGAGTGAATCATGAGGAAAGATAGCGAGTCATTTATGCGAAACCGGGATGGGTAGCTACCCGTCCCGGTTTCACACGAATAGAATAAATGACAGTTACAAATAAACTACCCATCCCGGTTTCGCACGAGTAGAATAAATGACAGAAGACAGACAGACAAATAAACATACATTAAACAAGAACTGTATGTAGTGTATAACATAATAGAGCCTTTGTCAAAGAGGTTTGTGCAAGCTCGTCTGGGTAGGTACCACTCAATCATCAGATATTCTACTGCAAAACAGCAGTACTTGGTATTGTTGTGTTTCGGTTTGAAGGGTGAGTGAGCCAGTGTAATTACAGGCATAACATCTTAGTTCCCAAGGTTAGTGGTGCATTGGTGATGTAAGCGATGGTTAACACTTACCATCAGACGGCCCATATGCTGGTCCGCCTTCCTATTCTATAAAAAAAAATCGCATCGAATTTGTAAATCTTTATGAAATACTGTTACTATTTTTTACTGTTACAGAACTTTGAGTATGTTTTGCATCCGCGCACGACGGGCTGGGCCGTGCTTTGTTCTCGCTTGCGAAATTCTGGACTTGCCTCTGTGTATGACGTCACTGTTGCTTACGATGCGCCCGCGCAGACTGAAATGGACTTAATGCATGGGAAAATGCCTAAGCACGTACATTTCCACTTCAAACGGTAATAATTTCATCTTGAATAGGAAATAAGTTTTTATTGTTCTATCAAATTGCGTATTTTGTTATTAATAAAATTGTATGACTGCTTTTATTACCTTGACCAGACAATATGTCATTTGAAGCTTTGTGACGTGATATAATCGTGGCCGCATAATAAATTGTATTTGCATATAAATTTCAATAAAGATAACATTAAGGATAAATTAATCTTAGGGTGTATAAACATTATATAAACATTAATAAGTACTTACAGGAGTTCGGTACCCTATGTCCTTGTCTGTATCCCCAACGTGTATAAAAAATTTAAATCAAACAATCTCACTTTCGCATTTATAATATTTTAGATTTAGATTTTTAACACACATTTGTAAACCCGAACTTATTTATTATATGTTGACTAGTGTTAGTGATATTGTAGAAAACGTCGGATGCACACAGTTACATGAGTACATACACCGGTTCAGATAACTCTGTCTTGTAAATAAGTATATAATATATGAATTGGTGTGTGTGTGTGTATGAGCTGTTATGTCACCGCTATGAAATTTTTTCTGTGTTTATAGCATAGACAAATTAATTTTCTTTGATAATATCGAGTTTCTCCGTCAGACTTAGTTAATAAAAATATTCCACTATCTTTGTTTGGTTTGCATTATTTATTCATGGTTTAACCGCGATCAAAAATTTTTATTCTGCGTGACAGCTTAAAATGTATTGAATTGTCTATGGTTTCATCCTAATATCTTTGACTAGATAAGCCACAAGGCTATATATGAGTAGGGTATATGCGGAGAACTCTGTAACAATAAATATCAATACATAATAGTAGATAGTTAAATAAACAAGGCAAAAGTCATATACTGACGATAAGGTATTGGACTCATGAACATTGCAGGTTCAAACGGTATGTTTGCGGTTATATCAGAATAAAATATGTAAAATAGATAATATCTATATGTACTAAATCTTACAATCCTTAGTATAATCTTTTAAATACAAATTACAGTTACGACATTGAAGATTTACCATACGAAGAGGAAGAGCTGAGAACTTGGCTTCAAGATCGTTGGAAGGAAAAGAATGCGAGTCTTGAGAGATTTCATAAAGACGGTAAAAAGAAACGTTTTAATATCTATAAATTTATATATATTTACAGAATACGTAGACGGACACCTGATATGGGTCACCTGATGGTAAGTGGTGACCAATATTGTAAGAAATGTTAACCATCGCTTAAACCACCAATGCGCCACTAACCTTGGGAACTAAGATTTTATGTCCCTTGTGCCTGTAATAACACTAGCTCACTCACCCTTTAAACCAGAATACAACAATACCAAGTACTGCTGTTTTATATATAACGCATATAATGACTGATGCTTTTATAGGATTCTTATTTAATTTGTTGCTTATGAATTTGTTTTAATGTGTTTCAGTAATCTATGACTAGGTTATATTATTAAAATTACGCCATCGGCTTTTATTTTGTAACTGCTATTGGCTGGTATGACGATATTACTTTGAACAACTGGCGACGTATATTGCACACATATTACATTCGTCTAAGTTTTTACTTTTTATTCTATGCAGTTAAACGCTGCAATCTTCGACAAATTTTTTTATCTAACTATCCATTAAATTTAATAATTTTCATAGTTAGTAGAATATAGCTACTAGAAAGTAATGGCTTTAAAACCACTAAGCAACCTTCATATATATCCAATCGCCAAACAGAAAAATTATTAATTAATAAATTATCTATATAATTACGTATTTACAAAAGAAAAGTAGTATATGTAGTATATCAGTTGTCTGGTTTCCATAGTACAAGCTCTTCTTAATTTGGGCTCAGATAACCAAGTTTGAATAATGTCCCAGGATATTTAATATAAATTATGGTGTTCCGATTTGTAGGGTGGGCTAGCCAGTGTAACTACATGCGCAAGGGACAAAACATTTTAGATTCTAATTGGCGATGTACGGAATTAATATTTCTCACATAATTTCATAAAAAACATTTAATTCGGTTTTCTGTGTTTAAGAATGTCATCGTCAAATTGCGTTATTTTTTAATTTTCAGGTTCTTTCATTGACTTCACGTTGAATGCTGCGCCAAAGAGAAATGAGCCACGTTCTTTGGGAGTTGCCAAATTAGCATTTGCATTCTGGACTATTATCGACGTATTATTTATATATTGGCTGTATTATAGCGTATTATTTAAATTTTGGGTTATATATCACACATTATTGTTTATACTTGTAACAAAATTTTTCGGTGGTTTTCAGAATATTCAATATAGAATTCTAGATAAAATAAATATTAGGTAACTAATGTGCTATTTATGAAAGCACGTGTTGCAGATGTGTTAGGACTTTTTTTTTGTCGTTAGATTTTCAGCTATCTTCTACGTGTTTTGTTAAAGATATAAGTCACAATTATATTGATAATGAATATTAAAGTATATTGCGTCTATAAAGACTTGTTTTTTTTTTTGTTTGTCTGATTAACAAGTTTCAGAAAAACTATTGATTTTTCATCTTTGGATATTTAGATTATATTATTTATTTCATTTAGTTATTATGTGTTTGTAGTTTTTTGACTTGTGTTATGCTGGAACACAACAACAATCACTCTTGTTATGTGATATCTATCTATCTAGAATAATATCCCTGGCAGACCTCAACAATGCTTTACGCATAGATAGGTAAATATAAAGATATACGATATATTTTATATAATGTTACTGAGAACATATTAAGACATAAGAACATATTAATTATATATTCAATGTTATTGTTATATAATTAGTAATTTACTAATCAATGGAAGCGGTATTAAAACCTTTGTTTGAGTTTTGTTATTTGATTGTATTTGTAATAGATATTTAATAAATACTACCTTATGACTTTACATATGTAAATAACGCATATAAAACTTATATTGAGTGTAGGTTCAATATTTTTTTCCTGACCTCATTGGTCAGCAAAGCGGTCAGGTGTTAAGACCATTATATGCGTCAGTTCACATTCATATAGTTAAGAAATAAATTAATATCTCATTTGAATTAAAAAGTTCTTTAGTATATATATCTATGTTTCTTTAGTATTATACAGCTAAAATAGAAAATATTACGAGAGATATCCATTCAATACCTATATTTGCAATAAACGGTGCAATAAAATCCCTGAATCTAGCAAAAACTGAAGCAAAACCCATAGTAGAATTTCTTACTACAGTTGGGAACACTTCTGATAAATATAAATATACTTGAACGAATTTGTATAAGCTTCGATCTGATCTATCATAGCAAAGGATAATTCTACGACTAGCGACGCTCCTGGTACAACAAAATTCGTAAACTGCATGTTTTCTTCTTAGTTACAAAGAAATGTTAATGACGATACTATTACAGAACAATACAGTAACAGCCTGTTAATGTCCCAATGCTGGGCTAAGGCCTCCTTCCCTTTTTGAGAAGGTTTGGAGCTTATTCCACCTCGCTGCTCCAATGCGTGTTGGTAGAATACACATGTGGCAGAATTTCAATGAAATTAGACACATGCAGGTTTCCTCACGATGTTTTCCTTCACCGTCAAGCATGAGATGAATTATAAACACAAATTAAGCACATGAAAATTCAGTGCTTGCCTGGATCATCGGTTAAGATTCATGCGTTCTAACCACTAGGCCATCACGGCTCGACGATACTATTACATTAAGATAAATGTTTCATTGAAGTCGACCTATGTACTGATTGATGCCAAAGAATGTTTGTGAGCAGCACATCCAAACGCAAGAGACGATTGACATATACCTCTGATCGGAGTTTTATACAGATCCGTGTAGGTCGCGTGTTGCTTAATACGACTAGTTTGTAATTTCATTATTACTTTGTCAACCATAGCGTTTATCATATTTATACACAATGCTTTACACTATACTGACTGCCTCGTTAATTTAGTGGCTTTATGTAAGGCCGCAGACCCGGAGGTCCTGGTTTCAATTCCCCGGACGAGCCAATAACAATGTTATTGGGTTTTACTGTCAGAAAATTCTCAGTAGCAGCCCGGAGCCTGGAAGTTGTGTACATTCTCGTGCCTCGGAAAGCACGTAAAGCCGTTGGTCCTGCGCCTAAATTCTTTTCGGTGTCGCATGGCCGTCCCATCGGATTATGAGAGTTAGGGAATAGAGAGTGCACCTGTGTTTGCGCACATACTTGTGCACTATAATATCTCCTGCTTAATTGGCATTATTAAACTGAACCTCCGAAATAAAAGTTCATTAACTGTGGACGTAAAATATTACGAACAGATTTATTTCTTAGGCTATTATAAAAGTGAATACATGGATTCATTTCATTGATTGTAATGTATTTTTGTGACTATATAAGTTTTTTTTCCTGTTTATTTAACTTTACACTTATTACGTATAAATTGACACTGACTTAACTGACATAGACCTTACTCACACGTAGGCTTGTCTAATCTAATCAAGGAATAATATGAAACTATAGACAATTTAGTATTTTTTAATGATTTGACAAATTCCTAACAATAAATAATATAAACATTTGTCTAATTTATCAGTTCGATGTCCTCGGATCGATTTCAACAACGGTTACCATTCTCAAGTGAGACTGACTAACTGCACAGGGCGTATTATAGTGCTTAAGTGTGTTTCCAAACTGCTAGTACTATTATAGCACGTGCAAGCTCCGTGTTGTAGCAGTACTCGGATATGAGCCCAGTAACAGCCTGTTAATGTCCCACTGCTGGGCTAAGGCCTCCTCTCCCTTTTTGAGGAGAAGGTTTTAGAGCTTATTCCACCACGCTGCTCCAATGCGGGTTGGTAGAATACACATGTGACATAATTTCAATGAAATTAGACACATACAGGTTTCCTCACGATGTTTTCCTTCACCGTCAAGCACGAGATGAATTTTAATCACAAATTAAGCACATGAAAATTCAGTGGTGCTTACCCGGGTTTGAACCCACGGTCATCGGTTAAGATTCACACGTTCTAACCACTAGGCCATCTCGGATATGAGCCCACGACTTTCTATTTAGATCTTCATATTCAATACAGTGTAACATATAGGATCTTAGTTTGTTAATTAAGGTTTCGTTGAATTAATATTCTCTGTCTATTTCTGAAGAGGATTTTTTCACTTCTTCCGGATAATATGTAGTATAAATAACGGAATTGAATAGAAACGCACTTGGTAAGATTTATAAGTATAAAGTTTCTGTCCGTATGTTAGGGGAAGGGGTGGATTTAGATACCCTAAAAGGATATCCTTTTTTGTTCCCTGTGACAACATGTATGCAAAATTTTATGATGAGTGGTCGAGTAGTTAGACTTGAAAGCGTAACAAAGATACAGGCTTACTTTCGCATTTGTAATATTAGTAAGGGTAACGTCTACATGATTCAAATGGATGATGATAAAAGCATGTATGCATCATTGCTTCATTATTACAGAAGGCGTTGTAAACACATAGATCTTCTCTTTAAATTAAATATAATATATAATTAAAAGTATTATATATTAATTTGACATGGTATTATAATAAATAGGTTTTATTTGTATGTGTATGTACAAATCCTTTTATGGTCATGGTCACGGGCTGCGGTCTTCTCCAGCCGAGAGCACTGATTTTAAGCTTAATCAACTTAACAGGATTAAAACTATCGTCTTAAAGGGGTTGATATCAGGATTACGTGTACATTTCACTGCTTCGTAGGTCTACTGGCTTGATGTAATACCTCAGAGGTCCTGGGTTCAATTCCCAGGTCGGGACAGTAAAAAGTTATTGGGTGTTTCTGTTAGAAAATTCTCAGTACCAGCCCGGAGTGTGAACAAACCCGTGCCTCGGAAAGCACGTAAAACCGTTGGTCCTGCGCCTGAACTCCTTCCGGTCGTGTTGGATTGCCGTCCCATCGGATTATGAGAAT
This sequence comes from Nymphalis io, assembly GCF_905147045.1. Lineage (NCBI taxonomy): Eukaryota > Metazoa > Arthropoda > Insecta > Lepidoptera > Nymphalidae > Nymphalis > Nymphalis io. The sequence goes on from NC_065899.1 coordinate 11,728,870, forward strand.
TAAGGGATAGAGAGAGTGCACCTGTGTTTGCGCACACACTCGTACACTATAATATCTCCTGTTCAGTTGGCTAATCTTTCTTGAGACTGGCCGCCGTGGCCAAAATTGGTCTGGATGACATTATTATTACATTGTCTAATTAGGTAGATACTTTATTTTAATTTGTATACAGCAAAATCACAGATACTAATTGACTCAATTTAATATTACTAGCTGACCCGGCAAACGTTGTTCTGCCATATAAATGTTATACTGAATATTTTGGTTTTCAAATAAAAAGTAACGAATTTATTATAAGTATGTGGGGATAGGATCTATAACAGAAAAAGGAAATGAGCGTTGTAGACGATACCCGCCGATAAAAACATAAAAACACCAACCAAACATTTTCTCAATTCAACGTATTTCATTAATGTAATGGACACATTCATTGTTTGATTAAAAGTTAAATGTGTAGTGAAAAAAAAGTAATATATTTTTATCCTAAAGTAGTTAATTAATTTCGAAGAGTAATTGAGTGTACGATATTTTTTGTCAGTCCGCCTTTAGCCAACATAAATAAGCTCGATGGTTTGCTCACCCGAGAACATGATACGTATGTGTATTGTATTGTCTGTGTGATAAACATGGTGTGCCCAAATCTAAGCCACAAATGGACATCATTTGGCCTTACGACTTATTGATTGTCATTATACATATATGCATAAAGCACCACCCTGCGAATTTTTTCATGCGTTTATTTATTATTGTTTTCTTAGGTTATGTCTACGGTTTTTATGTGTGAGTGGTGGCTCATCGTACATTCGTCCCACATTACGAGAGAACTTTTGAAAAAGTTCGTCCGTTATTTGTTTTCTTTTTAATATTGGTAAATGGTCACCCCCAACCATATACATTGGCACTATAAAAAATATTAACCATTCCTTACATCGCGAATGCTCCACCAACCTTGGGAACTAAATTATCTCTTGTGCCTGTAGTTACACTGGCTCCATCGCCCTTTAAGCCGGAACACAATCATACTATTATTATTATTATTACCATCTTATATAAAAAAAGAAAAAACAAAATTATTTTACTATAAGGGCACATAGGGCATGCATGGCCCACGGTTCATGGCTGACTCGTAACATTCTCGATATCTATATATTTTACTTTAACCTTTACTCCTAATTAATTAAGCAGTAATTATTCTCCATTTTCAAGATACAATGAACTTGTACAATGTTTTTCAAAAAGCCGAAAAACTTTATTGATATTTTCCTAAATATGAAATATTTTTTGGAAATATAACTAAGTATATTCTTCTGAGTGTATGATTATATTATCATTTCTCTGTAATGTGTGTCAACAGTAAACACTTGAATCATGTGTATATTGAATATATATATATATATATATATATATATATATATATATATATATATATATATATATATATATATATATTATATATATTACAAGGTTGCTTTATTTACATGTGCTGTGTAGCATGTAAATTACTAAATTTTATAATAAATTACTACAATTACACTGAAATTGTAATTTCAATTTCTCGACTTTCCTACATAATAATATAATATGTAATATAATATAATATCCTAGGACATTTTTCACACACGGCCATCTGATCCCAAATTAAGCTTGTACAGAGCTTGTGCTATGGAAACCAGACAACTGATATACTACATATACTACTTTTCTTTTGTAAATACATACTTATATAGATAATTACACCCAGACTCAGGACAAACATACATGTTCATGCACACAAATGTCGGTCCTGGGTGGGAATCGAACCCACAACCTTCGGCGTGAAAGGCAAGTGTTCTACCAACCACGCCAACCGGCTCGTCAAAATACATAAAATTGCTATGAAGTCACGATATAAGTCCCGTGTAAATTAAAACGATAACAAAAAAAAATTGCGTTTGGGGAAGAAGCGACCCGGGGAGGAACCAAATCCTTTGCGATATTTTTTCGTGCGAAAGGACTTCAGGAACAACCATGCTACTGGATACGTGCCGATGAGCAAACCGTTCAATGTAACATGCTCATACGCACATTTTCGTTATCATGTTGGATTTGTTCATCTGTTCTTTTTGTTCTACTATTTCTCATGTTTGTTGCTTTATTCGTTCGACGGCCCATATCTTGCGTCTTGCTAGCATTATTCACTATAACAAAACACACGCAAATAGTATTTACTGATGAATAAAATTATTTACTGATAAATAATTTGGGGATAAAATTAAAAAAAAAAACAAAAAAATTGAAAAAAAAAATTTGGATGGGGACGGACACCTTATCACCTAGCGGTATAAAATATTCTTTATGACCTTTTCTCATACCTCCCAAATATGCATAACAAAATTTCGGAGGAGTCGTTTTTGAGTTCGACCACAAACACCGTGACACGAGATTTTTATATATTAGATATAATATATATTTTATAATATATAATATATATATATATATATATATATATAATATAATTACCGTTTTACTATAATAATATTAAATATATAAATAAATATATAAATTAATTATTATTATTACCATCTTATATAAAAAAAGAAAAAACAAATTATTTTACTATAAGGGCACATAAGGCATGGCCCAAGCTTCATGGCTGACTCGTAACGTTCTCGATATCTATATTTTATGATAAGTTACTAATGTTTTTCTTTAACCTTTACTCCTAATTAATTAAGCAGTAATTATTCTCCATTTTCAAGATACAATGAACTTGTACAATGTTTTTCAAAAAGTCGAAAAATTTTATTGATATTTTACTGAATATTAAGTATTTTTTGGAAATATAACTAAATATATTCTTTATTTCTATATTTTTTACACAACCAGATGTTAATCTAGAGCGTTAACAACAGTACCAAAAATACTGAAAATATTCCACTACTGGGTCCAGGTTGGTAGTTCATTTTTTTTTTTTCTCGCTGGAAAAACAAATTTATGTGTTTCCCCCACATGAGGTGGGGGGGGGGGTATGTGGGACTCGCCGGCGCTGAAGGCGCCGGAATACCCACTAAAAAACCAGCGGTACCCACTCCATCTTGTCGGGGGACGTCACGGGATCGCTTGCGCATACTACCGTGCCGAGGTTGGTAGTTCTAATTTAGCATAGACAATTACACTTATGTATTTCTGTCTTATGAACATTGCTTAAAGGGTGATTTAGTTAAGCAACGCCTTCTTCATTCGATTGTCAAATGAATAATGACAGAAAGAAAGAAACCAGTGTTTAACTAAACTGCAGCTAAGCCACGTTTATGAATATGACTTTTTAGTATTTTTTTTTCTTTTTTTTATAAGATGGTAATAATAATAATGATTTTATTCAATTAGTGTCTGTACACTTAATTACAATTTTATATGGCGTTAGAAAAGAAACAAACATAATAAAAAAAAAGTTAATAAGCTATCTATGTTCTATGAAAACAATCATTTAAAATATAGCCAGCAATAGTAGTAGTATACAGTACAGTATATACTTTCTATCGGCGACTGTTTTATTGTTAGGTTAAGTCAATTCTAACTTATAAAACGCTTGAATAACGCCTCAACTAGTAATAATTACTATACTGTTTTTAAACTACAGAAATAATAAAATGGTTGCAATAAAATAAAATATAATATTCTTATAATTCACTCAACTAGTAGAAACTTCGAAGGAAAATAAGAATAATATGTCTCGAAAAAATATATATATATAAAAAAGTGGATTCATAAAATTAAATAAATTATCTTATAATTTTTTAATAAATATTTTATTAATACATTTACATTAAAAACTAATTATCACAGCCTATTTGTATAGACATTGATATAACATTTCAATGAACTTATTTTAAAACAACAAAAACCGTCATCTGGTACAAAAAGGATATTATTGAACACCATAATGCACCTTCAACGCTTTTGATATGTATTTTTGAGAACTTTGCTTAAAACATTTACTTTAAATACTTTAGTTTGTTATATAACTTTCAAGACGAAACAGTCTCACGACGTTTATGCTTCACCTTCTTCTAATGTATCGGGTAGTTTCTTTCCGCGCGTGTCTGGTAATATAATACAAAGACATGCTCCAATAAGTGGCACAATACCAAATGCTAGCGGAGGTAACCAAGCGCTTGTATGAGCCAGGGTAGCGACAAATGGAGCCACCATAGATCCGACTCTAGCAACAGTAGACGAGAGACCAACTCCAGAATTTCTAACAACAGTAGGGAACAATTCTCCCGCGTATAAATAAACAGTTGCAAATGATATGCTCATGCCCCATAATCCGATACAGCCGAGGGTCAAATGGCTGGCTGTAGATGTAGGCACGACGGTGATAAGGAGACAACTAAGACCAGTGACGCAGTTAGAGCTCATGAGAGTTATCTTTCTTCCGAGGACCTTGTTAGCGTATATTGAAATTAATGTACCCGGCACCTAGAACAAAAATTTTGTTATGAAAGGAATATAAAAGGTAAAATACTAAAAAAAATATTTAAAATATTCACAAGCAATTATATTGATATGTGCGGCAGACCATAAATTTAAAAGTCATAACATATTTAGAATTAAGCGGTACATATTTTTTAAAAGTATATTTTTATAAGTATTGTGTATAATTACCAATATAGCGGCAGAGATCGCGACATTGGAGAATATATTCCCTGAGACGTGGCCAATATATTGCGAAACACCGAAGAAGCAAAATCCACAAACGAACCAATTGAAACAAATGGCGATTGTGCGTGCTCGTAGGCGTGGTGTTCGGAACAAGGCAAGGAAAGACGCCCGCTCTTGAACACTGCTGACTTCAACAACCATCTTTTGAATAGAAGATTCTATATTTTCCGTTGGTCGTCCATTCCTGCGTTAAGCGTAATAAATAAGACTTAGAAAACAATTGTAAATTATTCTAATTAGAGATTTAAAGTCAAAACAAAACAAATACCTTTTCGCTGCTGTTTTTAAAATTTTGAGAGCATCATCAACTCTTCCTGCGGTCATTAGCCATCTTGGCGATTCGGGGAGTAAAAAGTAATAACTTAGAAATAAGATAGAAGGCAGTGATATTGCTAATTGAAACGTGTTCCAGTTTCGTAAATAGTATCCAAACAAAGGCAACGTTAAATGTCCGAGGTTAAATGGTATTTGATAAATTATTCCAATCATGTCTCTATATTTTGTGCCGATTAACTCCATGGTAAGAACGAAGCTTGTGACCATTGTCCCGCCAGTAGCGACGGCCAGAAGGAACCGTAGTGCGGTGAACATATACCAATTCACTGAATAAGCTGTTGTCACTCCTGCCAGGAGTTGCAGAAATACCGCTATCAAAAACGGCGTTCTTCTCCCAAACCTTAAAAATAGTTTTATAAGATTTAATTAGCCTTCATTTGTATCGCGTGAACTTCAATCTTAAGTTATGCTATTAGATCAATATCATGTCTTCATGATCTAAGGTTATCGTTATTTGTAAAAGTCAATACGTATAAACATTAAATGTAAACAAAATACACGCACTGCTTACGATAATTCTATTACTCATAATACGATCAGAATAAACTGGTTCTTGTGATGTAATTTAATATTTTTTATCAATATACATATTTCAATAACATAAGAGTACATTTTTTTTCTAACTTCCTGTTAATATCGTAATTTTGTTGTGCTTCAATACAAAGCACATATATGCGTTGCTTTACAAGCATAAACTTCAATTGGGGCAGTATCCTATTGAATGATATTTGTTAAAGTACTCTCATCCGGGTCCCCAGTGACTTCGACTTGGGAGCTTCTCCCGGATGTGCTAATTTAGTTAAGATGGAACCCAACAAATAACGACATCATTACAAAATTAATTTAAACGAATACCAACCTATCGGAAAGATGTCCAAAGACCATATTGCCAACAAGAATGCCAAGCATAAATATAGTTTGAGTGAGGTTTTTGAGCCATGCTCTGTCGCAGATGAGATCCCACTGTGATATGATGGTATCACCAAATACACTATGATCATATTTGTATTTGGTGCAATTAGAGAAACATTGTTTGTCAAAAGTATCATTATTTGAACAAGTGTAGCCCATGGGAGGTGCAAGGAATATAATACTCATTTGATGCCAGGCTACAGGGAATTTTACGAGGAATACGACGAAACATATCCATAATTGCCATTTTCCGATTGCTCCTATAGCCTTGGTCATTGGGTCTACTTCCTTCTGATTCCCAGCATCTTTTGTTTCATTCTCCAACACTGTAATTAAAGAAAACAAATGTCAAAAGAAGCTTTATATATTTTTTTATTTCTAATTTTGTTAAAGTGCGTTTATTATTGAAACATACAAATAAAGTACAATAAAATATAGTACTAAATTACCAAAATACATACATAGGTATGTATTTTTAATGTAACCAAAAGGTTATACAAGCATATTCATATGAAGTTATGTTTATTCAAATAAAATCAAATAAAGAATATCATTAGTTAGGTTTTTTATAAGGTTGTTTTATTTTTTTTTAATCTTATTTACATCAGACCAAAGACGTACGAAAAATGTGTTCTGGTTGTCCGTGACTTTTTTAAACATAAATTTAGATAAGGTCGAATTGTGATCACAATCTAATTTATTTAATCATAATAAAATGATTTAAGAGAAATGAAAGACATTTTATTACAATAAAAATAATAAAGTTATCAGTGACAGTTTTATATTCGGAATATTTATTAATTATTAATTTAAAAAACATATTTTCCGGGCTATTTTAAAAATCGAAAATATATAAAACATATAACTAAGTACTATACAATATTTTTTCTGATTTAGTTATGTATATATGTTATATATATATATATATATATATATAACATAACATATATAAAGAAATATTCATTATATTAGTATTTATTTTTATATAATTTTAAATATATTATATTATTCTACTCGTCAGTTAAAGTCGCTTTTATATTGTGTATGCTGCGATCAATTACTTACAATACACCTAATTCTTATTTATTGTGTTCATTTATGTACCACTCGAATCCACATCGAATAAATAAATTCAATCTAGTTTTGCGAACGAAATACATTAAAAAAATCAATAACTTTGTATGAAAGCAGTGAAATATAGATTTGCATTTGTGTTAATTATATTTATATTATTTATTTTTCACAATCGACTTACCTAATTTCTCAACAACACACAACTCTTCCTCCTGACAAGACATAACTGCTAATATTAATAGTTTATTTTTAAATAAGCAACACTAAAATAAAACTTTTTTTTATCAGAATAACAACGTTAGCAAAAGCGATATTTACAACTGTCGGACGTCGAATGAATTAAGAATGTTTCGGAGACGCATAGAATTAAAGGCCAAATTTTAATCGCCCTTACTCTTGAAGCAGAGTTAAGCGGACCTACATCAGCGGACAGCTAAGCTACAGCGGAGTTACATAAAGTATAAGAGATATCAGCTGCTTTTTTTAATAATAATTAAACACATTTTTATAAAATTATAAGTTTCAACGACGTCTTCTTTACCTGTTGTTTAGGTTTAAATAAATTTTTCTTTTCTAATTAATTTTACACGACGAGACTTTTGCGTTTTGTGTCTTTTTGAGTTTCCTTTTCGTTCAACACGTGTTTCGTTTCATTAATTTAACTGCAAATACACATTTGTGTCTTATTAATGCGACCGTGAAAACCGCAAACGATGCTCTAAGGAAGATTTGGTCAGCTTCTCGCATAATGGAGTGTCTGTTTTTATGAGCGGTCCCTCGACACGACAAAGTTTTAATTTAAATAATCATATTATCTTCTATTATAATTCTAATATAATGTATTCGGTCGAGATTTTCATATAAACCTTACTATTAATTTTTGATTGTTAATACATACATAGTATTCATATTATTTATTACTTTTTGTAGTTTTATTTTATAATTTTTTTACTTTTTATCTATTCTGACTATTATTTAGTTGTTTTTTTGAGCCGAAGGTTTTTTAAATTTTTAAATTAAGTTTTATACTTCTTGATACTTGATACATGGATGAAATTTAATTTTGCCAGATTGAAGATCAAAGAGCATGTTTTTATTTTAGGATATAATAAAATATAAGATAGTCAAATAAAAAAATGCTGATAAAAAGATTTTTAAGGTCGATCTATAATTATAAAGGTTAAGTTTTTAATGCATTATAAACAACACAAGAGATATAATATGTCTATAAATTAATCTTTAAATATTTTTTTAAAGGAAATTTAATTAATCGAATTGGTATTACAAAAACTACGATTTAAACTTCCCGTTTCTAAATTTTAATAAATACAGTTAAAAATGTCCTCCAGATCGATTACGGCCAGGGCGGCAGATTTCAAGAGAGATTAGCGAAATATGCATGATATTATAGTGCACAAGTGTATGCGCAAACACAGGTGCACTCTGTATTCCCTAACTCTCATAATCCGATGGGACGGCAATCCGACACGACCGGAAAGAGTTCAGGCGCAGAACCAAGTCGGGCCAATAACTTTTTAATGACCCGACCTCGGAATTGAACCCATCAAGCCACTAGACCAATGAGGCAGTCAATAATACAGTTATTGGATTTTGAAGTCGAAATTAGTTTTTTTGTTAGGAAGTCTGGACAATTTGTTCTGTAAAATTTGCGTATGGTCGTATATGTAACAAAAAATCTTGCTAAAAAGCTTGATAGAACTTTCTTGAATATCAAAATAGACTGAAATGATTTTCGTTATCTGGACCTGTCTAAATAACTATTCAATTTATTTTTAAATCTTTGTAAATTCGAACACGTTTCTTCTTTTCACTCTCAACCTATGAAAGGTTCGCGTATTTCCATTCGCAAAATTTACGAGATTGATTTTTATTTAAATTTATAACACTGTCCTGTTAACTTAGCTAATATTGATTTTAACATGAAAGCAATTTAATTGGATTCGTAATATCATAATTAATTTTACGTTAAATATAATTGATATTTCTTGTGATTCAAGTTGATTGTGGCCAGTATATTTCTTTAATAATATTGAAATGCAAGTTTATGAAAAAGTCTTACAAATAAATAATTCATAAAATACCGATAATCGTGTTATGTTGTTATGTATATATAATAATAATATAAATGATAATAATTTAAATGGCAAAGATATTTAGGGAAATAAAATATGCTCTTTGCACTCGATATATTGCGAACGGTTTTTCACGAGTGTGATAAGATGGTCATGACCTTTCGCCTAGAGATATGAAACACAAAGTTGATGCATTACCAACGCTGTCTACTCGATACGGCGCGGACAATCTTTGTATACTATCCAGACGGGACAAGCCTCCGTCAAAGATAAATATACTATACAATATACGCTTCGACTTCATAAGGGTTTTAAGTAAGAATGTCCATTTTTGTAAATTTGGTATTTGACATTCAACATCATTCACTTGCAATTATTCCGTTTATTTTTTATTATTATGATTTTTGATAAACATTAACTATTACTTATTAACATTGCTCAGTTAAACGGTTTTTTAGTTAAACACTTATGTATCACTTTTTATCATTATTCAATTGACATTCGAAAGAAGAAAACACAACATTGTTTAATTAATAGCTAAACAACGTTTTATAAATAATAATAATAATATCCTGGAAAATTATTCACACACAGCCATCTGATCCCAAACTAAGCAGAGTTTGTAATATGGAATGCAGCCAAATGATATACTACAAATAATACTTTTCTTTTGTAAATACGTACTTATATAGATAATTACACCCAAAATTAGGACAAACAGACATGTTCATGGACACAAATGTCCGTCCTGGGCAGGAATCGAACAACCTTCGGCATGAAAGGCAAGTATCTACCAACCACGCTAACCGTTATTTTCATGCCGGTGACAATGGAATCGACATTCCGAACCATTGATTTATCTTTTAAAATGATAATTCAAAACTCGTCCCAGTTACTTGCATATATTCCTTTGACAGTCCATTCATCTTATCGTCTGACCCATGATTATCTTTGTCTATTCGTAATATGTAATAAAATGGAGCTTGAGAAACTTAACCAAAACCAATTAACTAGTACGAGTACAATCAAAATGATCAAGAAAACCAGACATCGTTGCATCCTAGTATTAAATGCTATTAAAACAAAAATTGTTAATTATGTATCTATAACCATCTGGGTGTATGTATCTTTAATTTCACAGGATTATAACGTTATATTAATATAAGTATAATAAAAACCAGACTGTGTATTGTTGCAATGTACTGTTAGTTACTCCGTATTACATGTACTTGCATTGACTATGAGTAAGTTTGTCTATAGAGAGAGTAAGAATATCTCAATCTGCTATCTCAACAATATCATACATGGCATCAGGTTTCATGACAATTTTATATATTAATCTCTAAATTCGATGAATAATAAGCGATAAAGGCCAGCATTGTGCATGTGTCGGATAAAATGCTGCTACGTGTTTTATGTAACCACGTTCGAGCAGTGTGGTGGATTTAGCTTCATGCCTCTATGTTTTAGTAAAGTTTACCAGCTGTTATTTTACTTTACCGTTAAGTATACACATCCTGTACTGACACGAACTGTTTCATGAATACCAACAAAACAAATAAAATAAAATTTCGCAGATATTTTTAACATTATCAGTTAGTAAATTTAAATCGTTAGGTAAACAAAAAACATATATAAATAGGCATAATCATAATAATGTCCTCCAGACCGATTTCGGGCAACGGCGGACGCAGTAGCCACATGTGTTTGCGCACAAGTGTGTGCGCAAACACAGGTGCACTCTCTATTTCCTAACTCTCATAATCCGATGGGACGGCAATCCGACACGACTGGAAAGTGTTCCGGCGCAGGACCAACTGCTTTACGTGCTTTCCGAGGCACGCAATTCCAACTTCCAGATTCCGGGCTGCTACTGAGAATTTTCTGACAGAAAAACTCAATAACTTTTTATTGGCCCGACCTGGGAATTGAACCCAGGACCTCCGGGTCTGCGGCCTTACATCAATCCACTAGACCAACGAGGCAGTCAATAGTCATAATATTCAACACTAGATTATATAGATGACAAAAAGGCGTGGAGTTTGTCCTTATTGAATTTTACGATATGTACAAATTTAATTGTGTTTGATTAACTATATATCATTGAATTTGTATTTGAAATCTTGCAAAATGAACTGAATTGCCTTCCGGTTCTTTTCGGTTGAATCTACGTTCCGAATCGGTAGCTTTACATTCATATAATTCTGTAAGATGATCAACAAATGCTTTTTAAAGTATATTTCTTTTCTTTTTTTTTATATTTCCCGGGATGGCAAATGACTCTACTCCACCTGATGGTAAGTGGTAGTAGAATCCAAACGCGACGACGGCCAGTACAGACGGGAAAAACGTTCTGCACTAGCCGCCTTCGCCTTGCCGGCCCGCAAGATGCCTCTTCATTCCATTTTTTGGAAGTGCGACAAAGAAAGGAGTTGCCAAATTTCTTTTTTCGCTATGGAATTAATGTCACAGTTAGGCGGTGACATCGAGAACCAGCTCGCGTGGACTTAAGAAGGAAGGGGGAAGCAGGAATTAGAGAGAATAATTCCTCAGAGCACTCGCCGTGATACAGTCGATAGAAAGCGCTCAGTGCTGCTATCTCACGACACAATTGTAAAGGTTCAAGGGTGTTTGTGACCTTTACGTCGCCAATAATGCGTACGGCACGTCGCTGCAACCGGTCCAAGGCCTCCAGTAGGTACTTAGCGGAGCCATCCCAAAGGTGCGAGCAATATTCCACGCAAGACCGTACCTGTGTTTTGTACAGCAGGCACAGTTGTTGTGGCGTGAAAAAACGCCGCACCTTGTTCAGAACTCCGAGTTTCCGTGAAGCTGTTTTTATAACAGCCTCGATGTAATCCCTTGGACTAAGGTCGCAGCGAACGTCAATCCCCAGCATGGCGATTTTGCTTTGTATCACCAGCGGAGTACCACAGAGGGAGGGAAGAGGGGAAAATGCTGACTTTTTCGCTGTGAGAGCGCATACCTGTGTTTTCTTGGCATTAAACTCAACAAGATTGTCAGAACCCCATTTGGCGATGAGCTCTAACGCCCTATCGAGTTCAATGACAAGATACTTCCGCCTCTCCTCAATTTCCGCCCGCCCAGCCACTGCGCGTCCGTGGTATCCACCATGCACTGTACTATCGTCTGCATAGCAATGTATGTTCCCAAGAGAGAGCATATCATTGATATGCAAAAGAAAGAGTATCGGAGATAGCACAGATCCCTGGGGGACCCCAGCATTAACTACATAGAATTGTGAAGCGCAACCATCAACTAAAACACGACGGCTACGCTTGTGTAGGAAGCTGGCAATCCAGGTGCATAGCTGAGCAGGCAGACCATATGCCGGCACCTTGGAGAGAAGACTTCTGTGCCAGACCTTGTCGAAAGCCTTGGAGATATCGAGTCTGACAGCCAACGATTCTCCACGCTTGTCGATAGCTTCACCCCAGAGGTGTATTACGTACGCTAGAAGATCACCTGTAGACCGTTTTGGTCGAAACCCGTAGTGACGATCATTAATTAGACAGTGATCTTCTAGGTAATGGATCAGTTGGTTGTTTAAAATCCGTTCCATCGCCTTACAAAGTACTGAGGTGATAGCTATTGGCCGATAATTTGCCGGGTCAGACCGATCCCCTTTTTTGGGAACCGCTTGCACATTAGCTCTTCTCCAAGCCTCCGGCACACATCCCGAAGCGAGACAAAGTTGGAACAGGCGAGTTAACACATGAGACAGCTCCGCTGCGCACTTCTTCAGCACTATGGCAGGTATTCCATCGGGACCGCTAGCATTCCGTACATCAAGTGATTGCAGCTCCGCACGCACATCGCGTTGCCTGATTTTGATGTCAGGCATCGTATGGCCACATGAAGGTATTGTAGGTGGCAGCGCACTACAATCATCGATAACGGAATTATCGACAAAGAGTTTAGCCAGGAGATCAGCTTGCTCTTGACTTGGTCAGACGTCAGAAGCTACGGGAGCCCGTAGGATGCGAAACAAGATCATGACCAATCTGTACAATGCGCTGTGCATCCGCTCTCATGTATGCCTTTCTATAGGACTTGGAATTTTTGTTGTAGTTTGCTTTCAGGAAGTCAATGTTAGATGCCCCGCTAATGCAGCCGTTGATCCACTTGCGATATGCCGCCTGCTTAGATGATACAGCATCAGTACATTCACGAGTGAACCAACGGTTACGCGTACCCCTACTGACGAGATCTGAGCTAGGAATGTAGTATTCCATTCCCAACATGATCTCGTCAGCAACAGCAGTGGCACCAGCTGTCGGGTCATTCCCACTGAAGCAACGTTCCTTCCAAGGGACCGACGCATAGTAATCGCGCATACCGTCCCAATCTGCCGACTTATAGTGCCAAACGCGACGTTTGCATACCGCTTGTGGCGGCAGCTTGGCCTGTGGCACTCTGGTAGATATAAGGCCGTGATCCGAAGAGCCAAGAGGAGCCTGAACCACAACCTGATATTCCACCGGGTGAGAAGTCAGCAGAAGGTCCAGTAGAGAAGGTGCTTGCCCATCAATGTCTGGGATCCTGGTGGGCTGATCAACCAGTTGGGTCAAGTCATGTGTGAGAGCAAACGCATGAGCAGTCCTTCCAGCATGGTCAGTTTTGAAGGATTTCAACCATGATTCGTGGTGAGCATTAAAATCCCCCAAAAACACCAATTCCGCGTTAGGAAATTGCTCTTGCGCCGCATCTGCCACCCGACTAAGATGGTCAAATAATCGGCTTGTCTCCAAGTCACCATTGTGGGATTTTCAAAATCACAATTTCATTTAAAATATAAGTGACTGCAAAACTTGTATTATGCTCTATGTACTATAAAGTAATTAATATGTCTATAAAGCATAATAAGTACGGTCTCATCGCAATTTAGTTAATACGGTCAATGAAAACATAATAATGCACTTGTAGACAAGTCGCTGTAATTGATCTCTATCACGCAAAGGTTTTTAAAATATTTTGTTAGGAACTAGAAAATGTATTAAGTAAAATGGTAATATATTTGGTTATAATTGTTATGTTTACATATTAATAAACTATATAAGTGGTTACACGCGTAATATTAGTATCTGATGTCATAAATAAACGATGGAATTTCCCATCAACAACACTTCTGGAACCATCCGAATTTTCTCAAATATTATAGTTTTTATATTTTCGTCACAAAATAAAGGATAAAGCGAGAAAATTCCCACATTTTAAACTAAAAGAATTAAAGTAATGTTTTTACGGCAAATTGGATTTGTTTTTTTAAATTGAAGATCACTTTTATTCTTAAATTAAAGGAGGGTAAATCGTTATGAATATTAAATATGTGTGTGTTGGAAAATAAAATGATTTTCTAGAAATATATTTCTTCGAATTTCATCCATGTGAAGTAATTTTTGCAACGCATAATTGTACTTGTATATTATTTTATTTTAAATATATTTTGTGCAATCCAGTTTTCATACAAAAATGGAAGTCATTGAACCCGTTTCGGAGAAATCTTTTATTAAAGGCAAATTAGTTTAAAATTACCATTTAGTAAGGTAAGGGCCTTTTAGGGTTTCGTACATGCGATGAAAAACGAAATTCTTGTGTGATCGCTCTCCTGTTTGAATAAAAACAGTTGTAATTTCTACAATCATATGTCCAGGGGTCAGTGACTCAACATCGATTACAAAATGTATAAATATATTTTATTTTCAAGAGCAGCATGATGTAAACTGAAAGGTTTCGTTTTGAGAAATGTAACTTATTCATATTTCAATATAACATCAAAAACAGAAATTAAACATTTTTTTTACATTTTAATTTTTTCATGCTTTTGCATTAACCGTAGGTACGCTTTCTGTAAATCGTAGCAAGGTATCCACGACACAAGCTTGCTTAGTGTGGTACCACCGGAAATACAATTATGATATCGTTTCAGCAAACAACACAGCTATTCAATTAAAAAATTCAGTATCAAGTGTGTAATATTGTTATTTTTATTTTGCTGCAAATAAACTATTTTTTTTAACCTTTTAGTGTTAATTTAAAACCAGTTCCATATAATCGATTATGCGTAAATTTAAACACACTTATGGTGCTTTGAGAACCTAGAAAACTACATGGTTAACCCCTTTTTATGTTTACATAAGTATAAATCTTATTCTTTCAAAGTTCGCCTCGATGACATCGATGCGTGTTTGTTTCATTTTTTATTGTAATATAATGTTGACATTTTTTGTATTACAATATTTTTTTGTTTTTATACTAATAATACGAAATACACTTCACGCGAGTCTTCTCGCATTGGAACGTTTTTTAATCTATATTTATACTGCTTACTTTATCATTCTGTTTAACTTAACTAAAGAAGGCGTAACATGATTTATAACATATACGTAGCTTAGTACATACTTATAGCGTCACAGTAGCATGCGAAAGCGATCCCATGGCGCTCCTCGTTAAGACGGAAAGGGTACCGCTGGTTTTTTAGTAGGTAGTCCGATGTTCGGGGTGCACTCGGCGCCTTGGACACCGGCGAGTCCCATATACCCCCTCCCCCCATAAAAAAGGCGTAACATGTTTATAGATTTATGTGTAATTTATTTATACGATCAGAGTAAAATTTAACGATCGAATTTTAATACAACCTATTTATACTTATGAGACGTTTGAACGAAATTCTTGTCAAGTGTTTATCGTTTAAAATATTAGGTCCTTATATATGAAATTAGCGTTTTGTTGTACTGACCACTTTGATCTGAATATCTTCTTTGGTTAAGAATTCCAAATTCAAATTTATAAATTCATTTAGCTGGTACATTTCAGTTTTGAAAACAGTCATTCATTTGTTTTTTCCTCATTTTTTTTTTAGCGTCGCTTATTACTGCATAAATAACGGTATATTTACGAGTACGAGTTCTACCGTGGCACCAGTGCTGCAGAAACTGCACGGTGTGTTTTTGTTTTCAATGTTTTCGTTCTGGAAATTTTGACCTTCAGAACCAACCCCGTGGACGGCCGGAGATCAAAGTGGAAAATGAAGAACTAAAGGCTATTGTGGAAGCGGATCCATCACAAAGCACTTCAGAGATAGCTGCAGGCGGGGTAAGTGATAAAACTGTATTAATCCACTTAAAGCAAATCGGGAAAGTAAAAAAAACTTGAACGATGGGTACCTCATGAATTGAGTGAATCGAACTTGCAAACACGCGTCGACTGCTGTGTTACTTTGCTCAACTGACACAATAATGAAGGGATTTTGGACCACTTCTTACAAGGAAAAAATTCAACTCCGATGCGGCAGTCCAAACCGCCTTCAAAGAGCTTATTGATTCTCGCCCCCATGGTTTTTTTAGTAAAAGTATCAATGAATGTCATAGGTAGCTATGAGATGGCAAAAGTGCATAGATAACAATGGTGCATACTTTGATCAATTAAATATATTTTACAAAAAAAAAATTACTTTATATTCCTCCCGTACAAAATGCCAATTTCATATATAAGGACGTAATATTTAACATGACATAGTTTCATTGTCTATTCTATATTTTATCTATGCATACCTATAGCCTATTCTAACAACAACAGGAGTGAAGAAAATGAACAACGTTAACATTAAATTAACGTGATATCATTCGAGATAGGTCGAGATTTTAAATAATCTATATATTATTTTTATTATGGATTTGTGAAAAAAATCGGTTTTGAATGAAGTTGTAATCGGAACTTGGTAGTAAAATTGAATGATATAAGGAAGTATAGTTAAATGCCATAGTGTTGTATTATAAATAAAGATATCAAGAACTGTTTGTTCTGTATAATACAGAGCTATTAGAAAATCGTATGGAATATATAAATCTATGTTTGATTTATCTTTATTTCTTCTTCGATTGGAATAGGCTACATTTATTAAAGACGGATTAATCACGCTATCTATTTATAATACACAAAAAAATCTTAATATTTTGTTTACGAATATATAAATACAAAGAAGAAAAAATATGTACGTATAAAGGAAGTAGATAATTCAAATTTTTTATTTATCTGTCTAAAACGAATTTAATTTTTTATGTTACTTTAATAATATGTTATTAAGTCTAATGTTTACGTGGGAACTGAAAACGATTAATATCATGACAAAAAAAAAAACAAAATAGTCATTAACTTAGCAGTTTATTACTTAAAAAATCTTTATCTGAGCGGTCGTTGTCTGGTCGCCATAGGTTAAACTACAATAAATATTAAATAATTGGCCTATATAATAAGGGTGATGAAATTATTTAACCGTTTACATAATGAAAGAAATTAACATGAAATAACAAATGTGATGTTACCCACATAAAAGATTACTTATTAGATTACTGGCATTTGCATTGTTATGCTTAAATACTTAGTAAAATGAGACTCTAGCTTCAATTTTTATAATAATAATTGGGTAGGCTACCTTTCTAGCTACGCCAATTTTGACTGAAGATTGCAGGTTGAAACTCTGAATATTCTTACTTCATTTGTGTTACTAATTCATCTCGTGCTCAAAGAAAACATCGCGGGTAAACCTGCATGTGTCGGATAAAAATCTCTCACATATGTATCCATTACATTGCATCGAAGCAGTGAGCGACCAATAATCCAGCAGTGGGAAATTTACAAGTCGATACTTAACTTCTTTATTTTATTTTACGAGCTTGTCAAAGAAAGACAAAATTAGTCGTGTACATCAATATAACATAATTAATGGCATAATTATCGAATTCTTGACCGATATCGGCCACTGTGGCCATTCTCAAGGGAAACTAGCTAATTGACATAGGATATTTTATAGTGCACAAGTCTGTGTGCAAACTGCAAATACAACTCCATACGTTATCCGATGGGACAAGATTGTATTCACTTCGAACCCAGACAACGGATTGCAACTGAGAGTATCTAGTCAAAACTAGATAATTATTAAATTATATATAATTAAATATATAATTTAATAATTATTTATGTAAATTTGTATGAGCTAAGCGAAATTATATTGTGGGAATCCTTTAACTTCACGGATGACGACCGATGGTTAAAATTACAATGTTCTTTATAAAGCCCGTTCCAAGAACAATTATAGTCGCATTATATACGATTTGAAATTACAAAAACAGCGGAATGTATAGCAATTAAATGTAACATTTCATCTCAAGATATATAAAATATCAAGGAATTGACATTCAGTGTGCGGAACTACCGAACATACTTATGAGTTTCCGGAGTAGCAAATAGAATGAAATGCGACGGATAATAGTGTTTAGACGTTAACCTTTTAAAATGATTACAGAATAATATTATACATTTAACAGCCTGTGAACCGTAACAGCCTGTGAATGTCCCACTGCTGGGCTAAAGGCCTCCGCACCTCTTTTTGAGGAGAAGGTTTGGAGCTTATTCCACTACGCTGCTCCAATGCGGGTTGGTGGAATACACATGTGGCAGAATTTCAGTGAAATTAGACACATGCAGGTTTCCTCACGATGTTTTCCTTCACCGTCAAGCACGAGATGAATTATAATCACAAATTAAGAACAGGAAAATTCAGTGGTGCTTGCCCGGGTTTGAACCCACGATCATCGGTTAAGATTCACGCGTTCTTACCACTAGGCCATCTCGGCTTTTTTTTTACATTTAACAAGAAAATAAATTATCACTTACGAACGGTACGAACCTATAATGTTTCTAAAAAGATTACGTTTCTAAGATATGATTAATCATAAGCGAAGACATTTGTTGCGGATTGAACTGAGTATAAGTTTTATTCAAAGAAAATTACACTTCGATCTGTAGTTATAACTAAAAATATTTCATTTATCTATTTTATTTATTATTCTTATATTAATCTTACTCCGACTCGTTTGTACAGAGTTAATTAAATAAGAAATAAAAATACATAATATTAAACTTTTTGTATGTTCCTAAAAATATAATCAATATAATATTACTCACTTTTATGTGATCCTTTTAATACGCGACAATCACAAAATATAACTGGTCACACAAAACGGCGAGAAACGTGTGCCGCAGCTGTCCGGGCTGCGCTCAAACACGTATTGGCTGGCTAACGTTCAGTCACCGTATATACATGGAACGATTCTCTGTGACGAAATTGAGGAAAACCTATCTACCTCAGATAAATGTGCACCCACCCGTGGAGATCAAAATCTCAAACAATAATCGCATCTATTACAAACCTGAAAAGGTCGTTTATTAAGAAACGTTAATTTACGTTACAAATATAAAATCGTGCAATTATCGACCTAAACATGTATTTATATTAAAAACAAAATGCAAGCATATATACGTCGAAAAATAACATATTTCAAATACAAGTTTTGATACTTAGGTACGTGCGTAATAATTCAAGGGATTTTCCCGTCGTATATTGGTAAATACTAATATTTTTTATGCGTTCCATTTTGTGTCTAATATGAAAAACACTTAGTACATATATATAAAATTTCATTCAAATTAACAAAATAAACAGTCCATGATTTCTTATGGCACTATAATAATCGTCCGTATTTTCTGGTGGTAGGGCTTCCTGCAGGTCTGTAGGTACATACCAAACATTTAATAATTATTCTACCAAATATGAATACTCCGTATTGCTCCGTATTGAATTCCTGACCGACCATAGGTCAGGAATTCGATGAATCAAATAAAGGAGCTCATCAGCTCTAGCTAAGATAAAAAATTGTTTATTAATCTTAGTCTAGACTTAGCCTTCTTCCTATCTTATATTTGTCTTATCTAGATTAGATAAGACTAAAATATCCTCTTGATTCTTAAATTTATTAATAAAATAATTAAAAGAGAATAATACTGAGATGTCACCGTTTGATATATACCACACCTTGTTATTCCGATAGTTGATATTTGTTTCCTAATTTTTACATAACTTGTCAAGCAAGTTACAAATTTACAATTCGAAAAAAGGCGTAGATACGTATATAAACGTAAACAGACTCTAGTAAATATTTGTCTGACTGAAAACCGGTATCAAATACAAGCTTTAAGTTGCTTAAAACTTGATTTTCCTCATAAAGTTCTTATTGCGTCGCTAATGTCACTTAATAAGGCTGTACGCAATTTATTTGATTTTCCTTAACTTTTTCCTCCTCACACCGTTATATTATTTAATGAATAAGCGTAAGTTCTAATTAATATATGCTATTAATGTTGTATGGAAAAGTCTATTCCATCTAAGATGTAGCCAGAAAATGGACTATAGATAATGTAGAGTTGAATAGTACAGCTTGATCGATTTGTTTAGAGTTAAAAGAGACATTTACTGGTGGTAGGGCTTTGTGCAAGCTCGCCTGGGTAGGTACCACCCACTCATCAGATATTCTACCTCAAAACAGCAGTACTTGATATTGTTGTGTTCCGGTTGGTTGAGTTGGGTGAGTGAGCCAGTGTAATTACAGGCACAAGGGACATAAAATCATAGTTCCCAAGGTTGGTGGCACATTGGCTATGTAAGCGATGGTTGACATTTCTTATAATGAAAATGTCTTAGGGCGTTGGTGACCACCTAAAAATGGATTTTTTTGTTGTGCGTCTATTACTAGCGTCATAATCATTCGAATGGTAGGCTGAACACAAATCAACTAGCAAATGTATATTTAAACAGGGAATCTGAATCTGTAAATGGAAGATGGGGTATTCAGAAATCGTTTCTCAAGTATAGCTCATTTTATCACAAGAGTAAACACGAATGTAAACAAACTTTGGCATTGAATCGATGCGATATAATTGGTCGAGATCTTATGATAATGAATTTCCGAAAAAAAACGCATGAAATATGTTAATTTAAGGTTTGTTTATATCTTCTTCATTGTAATAGGATATAGTTACCAAGACGCGCTGCGTTTTGCACTGAATCCAAATAAGCGGGAAAAGGACAAGCGAATGGTGTTAAATGGAAAGCTAGACTGGAAAATCACTGCGATTGAATTGAAACCCAGTTCTCTTTCAATTGTTTTTTTTAAATATTTTATTAACTAACATATTATTGTATAGAGTCCAATCTGTTATACTATATAGACAATACTAGACTATATTATACATATAATCGTTGTTCGTTGATGTAAAAACAATTTGAACACAGCGGACTTAGAAATATTGAAAAACTAGATTACGCCCACGGTTTAGGCTCCTGCGATTTTTTCAATCAAAACAAAATCAAAAAAAGTTTTGGTAATCAGTACCGATGAGAATCAGCAAGAAATTTATTTTCAGAAATTATGATTGAAAACAAATAAATAGTTTACAATTAAATTTATCGACAAAAAAATCAAGAAAAACTAATTTCAAATTGAATGTAAACAATTATGGATACGTCGAACTTAATTATGGGGGATGGAATAAAAAAAAAACCACTTACAATTCAATTATTTATTGCAAATATAAGATGTTATCTAATATTCGATAAGATTTATCTTATAAACCCTTTTGCCTAATTGGTCACTTTACTCACGATACAAGTTTTAAATTCCTTATTTCAAAATGTTAATAATGCTATTATAATATTATAAAAAGTATCATTCAACAACTAACAGGTGTACCAATAGGTTTATTATAGTAATCACTCTCATAATCAAATAGAACAGCAATCTTCGGCATCACCGGAGATTTTAGGCGAAGAAGCAACAGCCCTTTTTCGAAATAACCTGTTGCTGTTGGCCCAAATGACCTCGACAGCGTCACCGGGCGGGGGGCGTGTCTTAAAAATACTTAGTCAGATGTTGGGAGCCGATTTAAGGGCTCAGAATACGAGTGTCCTAAGGGTGCCTCCTGTAAGGCTGAACCTCCTGTGAGGCTTAGGATACCGTCGACGTCAGGAGGGTAAACAACGTTTTACGTGCTTTTTCGAGGCATGGGAGTAAGTTTAAAACATCGCGGTACCACTGATAATGTTTTTGAAAAAAAAACCAATAATTTTATTTTGGCCCTGGTTTTGAACCCATTATCTCGTAATCTGCAGCCTTATACACTGGTCACTAGACCAACGAGGCAGTAAAAACAAACAACTAATTAATTCTTGAATGATACGATTCTAATACGTAGCCTGTTATAATTAAATCACATAAAAAAAAAACATAATATTCAGTCAAAATCAATTCATGTCATATTTATCGTTTTATATCCTTAATATATTTAATTTTATGGCAAGCTTAAATAAACAAATGACAAACATATTAAACATTCTATTCGAAGATTATTTACTTAAATTTTCAACTAATTAAACACTTTACACGCTTAAGTAAAAACAGTATGATATCAGTAATACAAAAATACTGTTCAATAAGAGTAAATGGACATAAAAATATACAAATTAATGCTTGCCCTTTCATTAACATCGGTTTATTGCAAAAAAAAAATATACTCGATAAAAATTCATCCACTTATTTTATTCCTCATCACAATAGGAAGCTTCTTGAAAAAAAAAATTGTTATTAAATCACAAATGACAATAAAGAATTTAATAACTTCTATCTACTTATTAATCTAAAGGCGGCACTACACTGGGCTTAACGTGTTCGCGTATCGATATCACTTTGTGTAACCAAATACATGATAGTCCAAATATTAATGACACGTCATCCACAAATAACTCAAGCATGTCAAAATATTTGCTAATTTACAATTATTTTGACAACGATGAAGGCAAGAATGATACACTATCACTTAGGGAACCAAGCTTGGATGGCCAACGAAAACGTTGGCCTTAAATTTGACGTGTTACTGAAAACCGACAAGTGGACGGAAACACGCACTTGCCTGGTTTATTTCCCATATTTGTGCAAACGGCACATACGATCAAATATAATCAAATATGTTCTATAAACATTGTCGTATTCCGTCACTTAATGCAAATAAGCAAACACGCTACGCCATATGGAGTGCCGCCACACAACGTCACACAAGAAACATATTAAAAAAACGAACACTAAAATCACTCTTAATCACAATTTTGAAGATTCGATTCTTTGGGTTGTCACAAAATTTTACAACATGTCTACATGTATTGACGGTTAAAGTCCGGCCGATGAGAGAATGACATTTCTGACATCTGTCAGTTAAATATATAATCATAAAATTATAATATTTACTGTAATTTAACGTAATTATATTATTGCTTTTAATGATATCGTTCGTTAGTTGGACACATTAATGATAATAATATTTTTAAAATGATATCACAATACATTTGATAAACTGTCAGAAATTCTCTCAGCGACCGGACATAAGTGGCACAAAATGTGATACCTCATTACGTATCGATTGAACGCATAAAAATCTAGCGACATAGCCAACTTCAGGAGTTGTCAAATTAAAACTATATGTATAAATCAGAGGAAACATGAGAGTACAATCGATCAAAACATTTCTACGATTTGTGTCTTGTTTTTCCGTTGTAAGACTTCCTGTCCGTTAATTGAATATGTATTGATTTATTTGTAATAGAAAAACATTATCTGAAAGCAATTATTACGCTATTTCGCTAAAGAGATCTTAATCAAACGCAATGCGTCTAGACCGTCGCTATTTTAATATCGTGCTTTTCCAATAGAGTAGTTGGCAATATCTTGTTTACAAATCTTCATTAAGTCACTAAAAATCACGACATTGTATATTTAGTCTCACTCTAGTAATACTACAGCGGCAACTATAACAGCCTTTTATAAACGTTAGTTAGCAGCTGTTTTGTTAAACACTGATTTCGATCTTTCTGACATTATTGATTTAACATTTGAAAGAAGAAGACGCAGCATTGTTTGACTAATCGCCCGCTAAACAACAAGGTTGGTGTTTACGACAATTACGCCTGTACGACTGTTTTATTAAATTTGCATTTATGTTAAGTAAAAGACAAATATTGTAAATTGGTTGAATGGTTTTATATTGCCGATTTCATTGAGTATGCCAATTGTACTGAATTATATATTGACATACGAGTATATAAGATTCCCGAAATATCATTAATTAAATAAATCAGAAAACACATAGTTCCCTAATTTTCGTAAGTAACTAATTTACCTAATTCTATTGCAACCTTATTTATATACGGTGTTGTAAAAGTGCCTGAAGATAGAAAAATATTAAGTGTGTCAGGTAAAAGTGTTAATTTTTAAAATTTTATTCTTTTTAATCAGTAAAATATATTATACATATCCGAAATACTAGCTCCGCTAATTTAATTACGCTATGACTATATTTTGGCCTAATTTTATTTTAATTCAAATATTTAATAATCATTAGACGAAAGCTTTCACGTTACTGGAGATTTTAGGTTTTATTTTGTAAATTTTCTTAGGTCACATCACACTAGATTTAAATTTGATATAAAAAAATAAATTGAAAATAAATTGATTTGTTACTAAAAAACATATCAAAGAAATTACTCATCCTTTAATATATTTTATATAATCAACTAACTTTCAATTGTTTGCCTTAAACATACATTTAGATTAAATTATTAAAAAAAAACAATATTAACCTAAATTTCGCATTACAAATATTATTCAGTCACAAAAAAATTAACATTCTGCATTCAAAATTTTAATCTTAGTGAAAATGACATACATTTAAAAAAGACAGCTGTCATTTCACAGAAAAATTTAACTAAATATTCTACATAAATTAATGTGGTTTAAATACGAGCATAATACTTTTGACCTTTGCATTTAAAACAAAAAGCAACTGACATTTGTAAAAACACATTACTCTAAAATGGCTGTATATGGACTCTCCAGAGCCATTAAATTATAAAAAAAAATCACATCACAATTCTTCATTGTCTAACTAACATTAATTACTTATTACTAAAAATTCTCAATTTTTATTTAACACATGTGCATAATTTCATAGTCTAAGTTTCTATTTTTTATTCGCCAACTTTCATAAAATTTGTGCGACGTTAAGAACACGTTTATTTCGAAAAGTCTGTGCTTACTTTAAATACAATCATTTTATAATATAATCACAAACGATTAAATAAACCTGGTTATGCAAAAAAATAACTGTATAATAATTATTGTTTCACATCTTTACACATACATTCTTATTTTTAGTCGAGAATGCATGCCTTACATTGCATTTTGGCAATAACTTCGTCAAGGGTTTTTTTTTTAATTTGACATTTCTAATTATAATAAAAACACACATCTTAATCAGAAGTAAGGTTTCGAATAACACACACTTAAAATTTTGACTAAAAAATTATCACCAGCTGTTAAACACTAATAATAATCATTGTTTGTCAAACATTACATAATTTCGAAGAAATATGATTTCACACCAAGAGATTCCATAACATGTGATAATCAAAAATTTTGTTATAATATTTGATTTTTTATAAATAAAACAATAAATTGTCGCAATAAAAATTTGCCAAACATTACTTTTCAATGGTCGTTTAGATTGTTTAGGTCAAATGATAAAAACCTATGTATAAAAATAAAAATATGGTCACCTTGTAGTCAGTTTGGTAAGTACATAATGTATGATTAAACATAATTATTGTATTTAAATAAATAAAAATAAAGTAATACTATAAATTCATGATCAAAAATTTCACTCAAATTCAAAAGGACTTATAACAAAACAGATTTTCATACACTTTTTAACATTTAAAGGTGATTGCTGCATATTTTAATAATAAATATCCTAAGAAATATAGGCACCATTATTATTTTAAAGGATGGAGATCAATGTTTTTTTCAAAGGAAAAAAAGAGATTCTATTATTAAATAAGCATAATAAAAAATGCCATAAAAAAATTAAATTAAAAAAAAATATTCATTCCAAGCCGACAAAAATGGCAACACAAATATTTGATGATCTCCTTTCATACGATCTTATTTTTTTTTCAGTTCAGGAATCATTAAGCGTGTTATTTTTGTAAATAATTGCATTAAATATGTATAATAGACAAATGTTTACCAGCGATCATTAATCAAAAAGATTCTTGTGGATTCTGTTTTTTTAAGGTGTAAGTTTTTAAATGCAATATGATTATATAAATCAATTTTGTTTTACATTATTGATATAAAATAAAATTATGAGGCTTCTTGTTCAACTAGCGCCGCTTGAGACAAAGAAATCTGTTGGGACCTAGGCAGTGGTCTCACAAGGAACATTTTAATACATGGTGCTAATAAATATAATAAAACCGCGGCTGCTATAATTGATATGGCACATAGGGTCCATTGAGCTGCTTTTATTGACACTGCTACATCTGGGACGGGTTTGGTGAGCTGGCATAAAAGTGAGAGAGACATGGAGTAGTTATGAGGTCCCGTTATATGAGCTTTGGGTCCACAGTTGGAAGGTTGCCAGCCAATCCAACCGGCTGATCTATTAAATAGTACCTTGAAATTAAAAAAAAAATACCTATATTGTGTTCTTATTTAAACAGTTATAATAAATATATATGAAAATTATCTGCTGATTTTTAAATGATTGCTCAATTAAATTAAATGACAAATTAAAAAAGGCGTAGTTATAAATAACATTTTCTTACCTGTAATCCTTCCATGGCCGTATAGCCTAGCACAGTTTCTTTTCCACCAGCCTCGAGGCCTAATTTGTAGCAGAACTCCGAAACGGTACCCCCTTCCCCGCTGTTGTTACGAGCGGTTACAACTCGCATGAAGTTCTAGAAAATAAATATTAATATATCATCCGATACAAATTACATATTACGACGAATGACGTCAGATTTAAGGATTTCACTGGATTGGTTTCATCTTCACAGTGATGACCGATAATCGAAATAATACTAAGCAGACCATATTCTAATATCAAAGGAAAAAATAAATAAACAAATATGACCTTGATTTGGCATGGCATGACATCACTGGTTCAGCTCTAAAATAATCTGTGTGTGTGTGTGTGTGTGTTTTTTTTTTATTCGCCAAACATTTTACAAAGCACTTAATATTTCTTACTTCGCCAATATCTATGGGCGGTAGTGACACTTACCCGTCCGCCTTCCTATACTATATTTAATATCAATATATATCTATGTGTATATAAAAATAAACCTCGAATATAATTATATTGTAAAAAAATATATATACCTGTGGTGGAATTACCAGGGTGAAATACTGATTATCCGCGTCCGTACTAAGAAGATCAATCGCTATTGATGGTAGTGACCATTCTTGAGGTTCGGGCCAACAGGCAGCCTGAAAAAGTTCAATGAAATATAAAGCTGCTCTCTTTTGTCTATGTCTAGCTCCAATACTCTTCGTGTACAGGATATTTCTAAAAGCGAGGGTTGTATTGTACGTTTTGAACGGCCAGCATGAGTTATGATTCGTCGTAACATCCTGTAAATGTCCCACTGCTGGGCTAAAGCTCTCCTCTGCCTTTTTGAGGAAAAGGTTTGGAGCTTATTCCACCACGCTGGTCCAATGCGGGTTGGTAGAATACATATGTGGCAGAATTTCAGTGAAATTAGACACATGCAGGTTTCCTCACGATGTTTTTTCTTCACCGTAAAGCACGAGACGAATTATAATCACAAATTAAGTACATGAAAATTCAGTGGTGCTTGCCCGGGTTCGAACCCACGATCATCGGTTAAGATTCACGCGTTCTTACCACTGGGCCATCTCGGCTCATCCACATTTGGTGGATCATGATTATGATCCACAAAATGTGGTGAGAAATTAGAAATGTTTTTACTAAAAGGTTATGGATAATTTTGATTCTTGATTTGTTTCATTTTGACAGTCATGCCTGCGAGCAGGGACGGATTTTCCTATAGACGGAAAAGGCCCTTTAAAGGCTTAGGGCACCAAAATTTAGAGAGCGGCAAATCGCCCTTTCTGTAAACCCAAAAGCATGTCCATAGCACCTATAGAAAAACCTAATTTAATTCTTATATATCATTCGAGTTTTCGTGTTTTACGGGAAGCTATCTTCCATAGGCGTAGGGTAGCCAAGGTATGAAATCCGCTTCTGTCTAAAAGAATCAGCAGGTTTGGATATATGCATTGGAATTAAATGTACAATATACTGACGCCAGAAAAATTATATCAATGGAAATAAAGACGATCGTCATTACTGTTTCCTTCGTGTACATATTTAAAACAAACAACATAATATGAATTATTGATAAAATATTCTTTTGAACTTGAAGCTACCCGATTCAGAGATCTCTCTCTTTCAAGAGAAAAAAAATATAATTCAGACAAAATTATACTTTTTTTTTTTTTTTTTTATAAGCGCCGGAATGGCAAATGACTACTCCACCTGATGGTAAGGGGTAGTAGAGTCCAAACGCGACGACGGCCAGTACAGTCGGGAAGAATGTTCTCCACTAGCCGTCCCCGCCTTGCCGGCCCGCAAGATGCCTCTTCACGCCTCGTTTGAAGGAACCCGGGTTGTAAGAGGAGGGGGAACACGTGAGCTGGTAAGGAATTCCATTTTTTGGAAGTGCGACAAAGAAAGGAGTTGCCATATTTCTTTGTGCGCGATGGAATTGATGTCACAGTTAGGCGGTGACATCGAGAACCAGCTCGCGTGGACTTAAGAAGGAAGGGGGAAGCAGGATACCTGAAGATAGGATTTTTATATAAGAGAAGAAATAATAGTATATATTAGTATATTTTACCTCTCCGTGATACCAAAATTCGTCTAGAATTAGAATATTCGACGTTTGAGCTGCACTACGAAGTTCATTCACCACCTAGATGACAAAAAAAGGACAATTAATTTATGGAAAATCTATAACGCAGTGGCCGAGATGGCCTAGTGGTTAGAACGCGTGAATCTTAACTGATGATCGTGGGTTCAAGCCCGGGCAAGCACCACTGAATTTTTATGTGCTTAATTTGAGATTATAATTCATCTCGTGTTTGACGGCGAAGGAAAAATATCGTGAGGAAACCTGCATGTGTCTAATTTCATTGAAATTATGTCACATGTGTATTCTACCAACCCGCATTGGAGCAGCGTGGTGGAATAAGCTCCAAACCTTCTCCTCAAAAAGGGAGAGGAGGCCTTAGCCCAGCAGTGGGACATTAACAGACTGTTACTGTTTTACTATAACACAGTTGCGTAAGAAATGAATTTATCTGATCTATTTTAATGTATAAGATGAGTAATAAATTGAAATCATACTCATTTTTATTCCAGACAAATCACTTCGGAGATGTTTTTCAGTTTGTATTAGTGCACCGTCAGCAGACAATTTTTTTTTTTATAGAATTGGAAGGCGGGCGAGGCCACCTGATGGTAAGTGGTCACCAACGCCCAAAGACATTGGCATTGTAAGAAATGTTAACCATCGCTTACATCACCAATGTGCCACCAACTTTTAGAACTTAGATGTTATGTCCCTTGTGCCTGTAATTACACTGGCTCACTCACCCTTCAAACCGGAACACAACAATACCGAGTACTGCTGTTTTGCGGTAGAATATCTGATGAGTGGGTGGTACCTACTCAGACGAGCTTGCACAAAGCTCTACCACCAGTAGAGAATAAATAATTATTATATTTTTTACAGGTTATACATATTAAACGTCATTTATAATTTATATTAATATTTTGTAATAATATTATCATGAAGGTCTTCAACTGTAGAAATTGGTTGTTATCCTCACCCTCGCTTTCATCCCATAAATCATTTATGTTACAAATCATTCTTTCTGATATTGTATCTAAAGTCTTACCCTGAAATTACTTTTCCTCTTGAATAGCATTTAGACAAACATTCATCCATACCTCTATAGTTATTACATTAAATTTTTCATACATTGTGACATAAGTTTATTATGAACTAATCAGTAAGAAAATAATACTAAGATAATAACTGGCGCAAACTGGTTTATGTCGGTTTTTGTAGCTGTGTGTGTTATACTACTACAAATGAAAAACACATTTCCAAGCTGATTTATCTGCATCTTATTCACGCATAAAGCGTTTTTACCCATTTAAATATATAACAAACCTTATTATGATATAATTTATTTAATAAAGAGAATTGAATTGAGTAATTCAAAATGACATTTTTTCATGAATCGATAATGAAAACCATAAATTATTCAAGACTACCAATGATATCACATCAAATCAAAGCTGTTTATTTGTCTTGAGATATACAAAGCAATAATATACTTGCCTCTCTAAAAACGACGTCTGGTAACCTTATGTTAGTGGTACCGCTGTCAACAATACTCTTTTCTTCATTTAGCTTTATGCATGTTTCCCTGTAATTACTGTCGGCACCATTATCGGTAGTCTGGTTGCTCTCAAAATATTTCAACGATGTATTCGTAGACTTGTTCGTTGGTGAAGATATTCTGACAGCTAGAACACCGACTTCATACCATCTCTTCCGTAAAATTGGTGTACGATATATAACTCCACTTTTTGTCATACTGTCGTCTGAAATTGAAAGTATTCATATAACGATTATTATTTAATAAATAATTTGATTAAAATGTTAAGAGTTCTTTTAAGACTAAGAAAGTGTACTAAGATAATGCAGCAACATCTTATAAGCTGCATGGTAGCGGAAAACTAATCCACTAGTAAAGGTATTGAAAATGAAAGACTGGTCAAAATTGGGTAAAAATAAAATCATAGTTAGGTCGAAATTACAATAACTTCAAATACATGTCAAGGTGGTTTTCCGTTGCGTCTTATAAGACAGACCCGGAAGAGACCGTACCCACGCTCCGTTGGATGAAAGCCATCTGCGGAAGCGCAGACAAGTGCGTAGCGTCCGGTAACTTCAAATGTGCGGAGGGATTATTGTTATTTTGGAATGGTATCAAATCCCTTACCGACAAAAACCGGCACGCACCATTATAAGTCATCTTCATATGTTAGTTCTGCGTACTTGAGATACCTATTTCACTTTACTATTTTGATACCAAACTATTTATTACATTCTATTATTATGATTTAAAAAAGTGAGTGAAGATTTAAGATCAAATGTTCAGATGGAACTCAATGTAATATCTCTAATTTTATGAGACACCTTATGTATTCACCTCTCACTCTAAAGAACCTGAATTCACAGAAGATGAGGACTGAGCTTTACCAACTTTATGCCAGCATTTTAACTTTATGACAGCAGAAAATTTTTTTGTTACTTCTCACTGGTAAAGAAACAATTCTTAGGGGTTCTTATATGCTTATAATTCTTATACTTACCAAACATTTCAAATTTTCCATAGTGCGTGGCATTTGTTAAACTCTGAACACCGCATAATTTGAGTTGGAATGACATTGGTTTATTTAAATTTTTTTCAACGGAGTCCAACCACGACCCAACTACCACATTCTCACCCCAAGCACCTACAGGTAAATATGCCAAGCCAAGAAGACCCTAAAACCATATGCATAAGTTATAAATTAGATGATTTCAATAATTATTAATTTATAAGAATACTTTCTCCTCTCTTTCAAATCTTAGACCAACCATAATATATTTATTATATATTTACAAACAAGCTTTAATACATTTTCTCATGAGAATTAAGGTCCTTTAAAGATCTTATGTTTTAGACAAGATAAACACAAGTTATTCTTATAGTCGTACTTTATTCAGTAAAAACCTCATTTAAGTGACTAATTAGGGCCATAAGAAATCCATACAATTCTAAATAATGAAAATGGCAATATAATCTGTATTCCCATTAATTATAGTAAAAAAAAATTGTAATCATATTTCATAGTATTTATTTATTGGGATGATGATGCCTTCCTGTCTGATTTTGCCACGGTGGTCAATATCAAGGGATACTAGGCAAATTTATAGAACATATTATTGTGCAAAAGTGTGTGCTCAAACACAGATGCAAACAAAACAGCTACTATAAATAATCTTTCTAAAAAGTGAAAAGTATCTTTCCCAATGATTGTCATATATGACAATCATTGGGAAAGATACTAAGATACAATTTTATATCTTTTCATTATATTGTATGTAATCTATTTCTGGTTTTATCTATTTATCTATCAATCAATTTTATAATTACATTAAAATATATTTTTTTAAATATTTTTACTATATCTTTTTGTAATATTCAATAATACCTTACCTGCCATCCTGATCCATTCATGAAAAACTTATGACTCCTCGTTATAAGAGCAATATCACACCTAACTTCTGGTACCGAATTCAGTGATGAAAATTTTACAAGATCTGATGCTAAGTGCCCAACCCATGTCCCTTGAGAGTATTTTGCTTGCACCTAAAAATATTTACCGTAATGACATTACCAATAAATTTTATTATCGATATATTCCTGTCTTATTATTTTGAATGTCAAATGAATAACGACATAAAGATAGACATCAATGTAAAACAAAACAGCCACTAAATAATGTTAATAAGTAGGGTCGTAAATTATTAACAAATTAATTGTCATGATAACTAATTCTTAAATTAAGTCTAGCAATTTAGAAGTACATTAGCACAAGTGTGCTATGTACAATTCCAAAGCACAAGCTTTTGGACAGTGTGTATTTACTTAACTTGTATGTTTCTTTAGTTTGTAAATTTTATTTATTTTTTATAATTTTCATTATATAAATTAATTAGATAACTTCCAAATTATTGAATAAGTTTGTATTTTCCTCTATATTTAATTGAAAATACTAATGAATACTTAATTATATAATTAAAATTATACAATTGCATTATATTTTTGAATATAATGATTGATATGTTCTATTACAAGAGAAGTCATTAATTAAATATAGGATAGAAGGAGCAGCCTGAACCCTTACAAGTGCAATAGCTATCATATGTCAGGTTAAGTGAGTTTAATTTAAAAATACTTATTGAGGGTCAATAAAACATACCTCTTTACCACTGTTGTTTAAGGTTGTGGAGTTTTCACAACGAAAATATTTATTACTGTCTTTTCTAGCATAAGAAGCAATAGCCAGTGTAGTGCTGCCTGTATCCACTAAAACACTTAACTGAAAATAAAAAAAATCAACTTATTTTTTCGATCGAAGTATGGGCATATTTTGTTAAGGAAACATTACGGATGACATAAGTCACTAAAAATATATTTGTTCGAATGTTGTCTGAGCATTTTTAGTTTTTACCTTTTGTTCAGGATGTCCAATTTTAATTTCCAAAGCATAAGCTTGGCCAGCGTCCCCGTAAAGATTGAATTCTTCGCAATACGATTTGTTAAAAATAATAAGCAGAAAAAAATAACACAAACTTGTTATAAACATTATTGCTCTGAGATCATACTGTCATTAAACTGTAATTATAAATATAACTGATTTATTCAAGTAAGGGTGGTGGCATATTCACAGTAGCTATGTACTTTATGTTGAAGTCCTAGTACTACGTTTTGTCTAAAGATTTTGAGTGGCTTCTATTGACTGCGTAGACTCAGCAAACTTGAGTTTTAAGTGCTACTCCAAGTTGGTACTTGTACTTGTACATAGTACTTCATTTGACACTTGCTGTCAACTTTTAGTTTTTTTTATTTAATTATTCTTTAATAGGCTAAACGTATATCACCATACAGCCATACTGAATCAAACGCATTGCTATATTTCATTGAAAAATATCTTGATAAAAGTAAAATTGTATCTAAAAAAAGAATGAAATATTTTTTTGAAAATGGAAATGGCAATTATAAAATATATAACGTTATATTAATATGTTATTATTTTGTATTTATTATTATTTCTTAATCTATATTAAGTTTGAAGTTACCACATTACATTTAATTTAATTTAATTTTGCTCAGCTGGTAACTTAGTAAATTTGACAGCCAAAACAATAGATACTATTGGCGCCTTTTTTAACTTCTTTCATCTTCGTTGAGGTAATATGTCAAAATAAATAAAAATTAAAAGTTTTTTTATGTTTACGTAGTTTGAATAATTGGGAATAAAGTTAAATACCAAAATGAGTCTTTGGGTGGATAAACATCGACCGAGAGATTTAATGAAGTTAGATTATCACAAAGACCAAGCTCTAAGATTAAAAAATCTTGTTCAACAAAGTGACTTTCCCCACTTGCTTGTTTACGGACCCTCAGGAGCCGGTAAAAAAACAAGAATTATGTGCCTATTAAGAGAATTATACGGTTCTGGAGCTGAACGTTTACGACAAGAAACTATGCATTTTACAACGCCTTCAAATAAGAAAATTGAAATTATGACTGTAAGCAGTAATTATCACATTGAAGTTAATCCAACCGATGTTGGGATACATGATCGTGTTGTTATCATGGATTTGGTGAAGAATGTAGCGCAAACACATCAAATAGATTCTTCTGGCCAACGTGAGTTTAAGGTTGTAATATTGAATGAAGTTGATGATTTAACGAAAGATGCCCAACATGCATTGCGACGTACAATGGAGAAATACGTAAGTACATGTCGGCTTATTCTTATAGCTAACTCAATTTCGAGGGTCATTCCAGCCATTAGATCACGTTGCTTGACAATAAGAGTACCCGCACCGACAGAAACTGAAATTGTTAGTGTTTTACAAGCAGTTTGTAAAAAAGAGGGTTTAAGCTTACCAAGCGAATTGGCGACGCGTATTGCAAAGTGCGCGGACAGAAATTTGCGACGGGCATTATTGATGTGCGAGTCGTGTAAAGTCCAAAAATACCCATTTACTCCTGATCAAAAAGTACCAGAACCCGACTGGCAGATATTCATAAGAGACACTGCATCAATGGCATTATCCGAACAATCTCCTAAAAAACTTGGTGAAGTAAGACAGAAATTGTATGAGCTGATAATTCATGGGATCCCACCAGATATAATTTTTGCTGGTTTGTTGAAAGAGCTTGTACGTAATTGTGACATGGCTATGAAATGTCAAATTGCAAATCATGCAGCTCAATTTGAGCATAGAATGAGGCTTGGAAATAAGCCCATATTTCATCTTGAAGCTTTTGTTGCCAAATTTATGGCCATTTATAAGAAATTTGTTGAAGAATCCCTTGGTGATGCATTTTAATTGTTGTTTATATTGATATACCATGGATGGTTAAAGCAAAAATCTTCAACATCAACATCGGCCAATCAAAATTAAATGATGAGTATAAGCCGAAAGGAATGCCTAAGCTCTCGGTTCCCCACCATCAGCATCCAGTTGAGTTCCGCCACGTCCTTCATATTTAATAAAAATGTTCTTTATAAAAATGTATTTGATTATTAAACTTCTGGGAAATTATAGATTATCAAAAATTATACATGAATAAATTATGAATTTTTGTTTATTTTAAAATAAGAGATATAATTCAAGCAATAATTTAAATTTTTTATGCCATATATCTAATAGTAATTAGGTAAAAGGTTTAAAAAATAAAACTATTTAAGTAGGCTCATAAAAATCCCTTTGGAATCATCATATTGCTCATGTAAAAAGCCCAGATTTAGATAATACTGCGAACAAATTGTGTACATGATTTTTTTTGGGTGTAAATAAAAATTTATTATTGTTATTATATAACAGTATTCAATTAAATGTCCAAATTGTTTGATTGCAAACTAAAAATATTTAAATAAATACAGTCTCGGTAGTGTGCCCTTATTGATACTGTATTTTCTAATTAATGGTCGTTAAAATTATCAAAAGACATGCCAATTACAATTTTATTAACATAATTATTAAAGAGTAAGTAATTTTGAAATGTACAATAAAACAAAACCTTCATTAATACTGTTTAATTGCTATCACCATATTTATAATAATTTTTAGCAGGTACTTTATTTGCAAAAAGTCTAAAATTATCTACTATGGAATGCATTACTGATATTGTTATTTCGTTCGATAAATGGTCCAGGATAGATGACCTCGTGTGTAACACCTTTTCCATAATCTTTGCTTCGTCATCGTTAACTGAAAGTAGTAAAAAATACATATTACAATGAACGAATATTTGTTATATCTTGTAAAAGTTACTTAACAAATATAATGGTTGTGAACTCCTTGGTGCCTACAATTGATAATTAAATTTGGTTGTGATTACTATTATAATTATTTCTATAACGTATACTTCGAAAATCAGAGAAGGTATGAGAAGCTAAGCACGTTTTTTTCGATTATAGTGTAAGCATCTTATAACTTAGCGTAAGAATAATCTATTAGAGTTACATTGAATTATTATAACTATAATAATAATATCCTGGGATATTATTCACACACGGCTATCTGATTCCAAACTAAGCAGAACTTGTACGATGGAAACCAGACAACTGATATACTACATATACTACTTTTCTTTTGTAAATACATTCTTATATAGATAATTACACTTAGGACAAACAGACATGTTCATGCACACAAATGTCTGTCCTTGGTGGGAATCGAACCCACAACATTCGGTGTGAAAGGCAACCTACCACGCGAACCGGCCCGTCAACTGTCGTTATAAATAACGCAATCTTAAGATACTTAAGTAGGAATATGTCAAATCTTTAAAAAGTACTAAATTTTCTATGGTCTCATCCCGATATTCTTGATTAGATAAATAAATTAAGTAATAAATTAATAATTATTGTGTGTTCTAACAACTGCGACATCTCAGTACATCTCAGAATGAGATGGCGCAGTGATTAGAACGCGTGAATCTTAACCGATGGCCGCGGGTTTAAATCCAGGCAAGAACTGAATTTTCATGTGCTTAATTTGTGTTTATAATTCATCTCGTGCTTGACGGTGAAGGAAAACA
The DNA here is from genome assembly GCF_905147045.1 of Nymphalis io. Lineage (NCBI taxonomy): Eukaryota > Metazoa > Arthropoda > Insecta > Lepidoptera > Nymphalidae > Nymphalis > Nymphalis io. The sequence continues at coordinate 11,765,726 of NC_065899.1, forward strand.
TCGTGAGGAAACTGCATATGTCTCATTTCACGGATATTATGCCAATATGTAGCCACCAATCCACATTGGAGCAGCGTGGTGGAATAAGCTCAAACCGTCTCCCAAAAAGGAGAGGAAGCCTTAGTCCAGCTGTCTGACATTCACGGTTACGTGTTAGTAATATCTATGTTACTTTAACTGTGACAATTAGCACTTAAATAGTGTATAGCTAAATAAACAAAAAATAAAGACAAATAGTAACAAAAATACAATATTTTAATTGATTAGATTTCAAAATGCTTACTCGTTTGTAAGAAGAAAGATGGCGTTCGTGCATTTCGTACAGCGACCCTTTCCGGGCCTATTAAGATGTAATCTTCGTTATCTAAACCTCGTTGACCTGCCCATGTGTATGTAATATTACTTTCCACATCCTCTAAAACAAAATAAAATTGTTATATAATATATATAATAAAACAACAATATCAAGTACTGCTGTTTTGTGGTAGAACATCTGATGAGTGGGTGGTACCTACCCAAACGAGCTTGCACAAAGCCCTACCACCAGTAAGCTTTTACATGGTAAATCTTTCTATGGCATTTACATGGTGCGAGCCCGTCTGTGTAGGTACCACCGTGACTTATTCTGCAGCTAAACCACTACTGATCCAGCATGCAATCCATGCATTTTTGTCGGATATATATTCAGACGCAGAGGTTAACTTTATTAATAAGAATATTTTTAATAATGAATTAGAACCTGCTTAGCGGCAACTGATGTATAGACTGCAGAATTTTATTAAAACGCACGTAAGCATATGTAAAGTCATTAAAACAATTTATTAACTTAATTAAGAAGCAAGCTTGGAATGATTATTTTATTTCTAGTATTAAATTGTAAATTGCAGATTATAAATAACATTAATTCATGAATGTATGAATCTACAATAGTGTCGCGACCAGGTATATATAGGTACTGAGATTGACATTTTTTTATGAAATAGGTTACTGAGTTTCCAACGCCCATAAGCATTGGCACTGTAAGAAATATTAACTATTATTTACATTGCCAATGCGCCACCAATCTTGGGATACTAAAATATTATCTTTAATAACACTGGCTTAGGTACCCACACTTCAAACCGGAACACAACAATACTAAGTATTATTGTTTAGTGGTAGAATATTTGATGAGTGGGTTGTATCTACCCGGACGGGCTTGCACAAAGCCCTAACACCAAGCCTTGCCATTATGTGATAGACATGAATATTTGAGAATTAATAAGTTAAAAATATAATGCGGTGTAATATCAGTATGTTATTATTACATGGATTAAAAGTAATTTCTTATAAATAAAAATGTTTGGTCATTTGTAGAGAACGAGGATTGAAAAAAGTTCTATTTTTTTTAAACACGATTTTTATAACGATGCGTACGATCTTTATAACCGATAACCGTCATTACTGAATTGATTTTATTGACTCGACCTGGTGCTTCGACCTGGGACGTCGGGATCTTTGGTCTTATATCTAACCACTTTACCAAGTCAGTCCTGTCAGGCATAATTTCTTAACAATTATATTAATATTTTATTTTAAGTTCAATGTCTCGTATTTAAAAGTTGGTCGAAAATAATTCTTGAATGTATTGTAAAAATTTAAAAATTGTTCAACTGTATTTATTTAAATCGAATAAGGTTAGTGATATAAATTTCGTACGCATTAAAAATATGTTCATATACTCTGACCAAATATTAACTAAGTATTATTTAAAAATAAAAAAGAATCATCACAAAATAAAATTCAACGTAAATTCCGGATGGCCTTGCGAATTCTTTGTGAAGAAATATAAGGAAGAAGCGAACGACTATTGTACTAGTCGTAAAACCTGTCCACTTGATTCAGTTATCAGACTACTTTTTTTATTATACTATGGGGATTAACCAACACGTGAATCATGTAAATTATGACAATAGAGGCTCTGGTTACGGAATTATAGATCCAACTATTTATTATCTGTAATTACCAATTAAATACTTGCTCAACATACGTCTCCTTTGAATAAGTACTCTTATAAGTATTGCAGTATATTTATCGTAAAATTGGTACATAGGTTACGTTAATAAAACACGATATCCTACAGATAATTGAATTTGCAGCTAGTAAATAAATACCAAAACGTAACATCCTTCTGGAGACGCATAACTCAAACTTAAAATGTCAACGAACGTAATTATGTGTGTCTCGGAACAAATTAAAGAAATATGCTCTTAAACATGTGTGCTAGTTATTATGTGTAATTATTTTTATGTTTATGGCGACAATTGATGTTCAAAGTACTGATTAGTACTTGTACGACATTAGGAAAGCTTGGAACCGCTTAATTGACAGATTTCAATGTTTTTAAACTAATTATCAGATATGGTAATCGATGCATATTAATAAATAACTATTTCCCTGAACGTCGTTTGGTCGCTATTTAATTAATAAAAATGTTTATAAAAAAACGGCCGTCAAATTAAAAAAAAATCTGCGAAACAAGGTGTAAATTATTCTGCAATTGGCTTCCAAAAATGCGTTATTTAATGGTCTGGAGGCGATCGTGTCATTCCCAAGGTAATCATCATCATCTATATAATAAATAAATCGCTATTGATTTCTTGTAGATATTTCCATGTCTATATTTTATAACTTACGTATGTCCATTGTTATCTGGGCGAAGAAAGGATCGATTCTCGATGACATCATCATCGTCAGCTCACCAGTGACATGTAGGTCGCTTACGAACTTAACGCCATTTTTTCCACCGGGCAGGTTAAACCTCAAAAAGAATAAAAGTTAGTAAAATAACAAAATGTATAAATCCTTGACTTCGATACCTCTAACGGAAAAACAAAATTTTTTTACCTAAGGGCCTACTATTTAAGTTAAGCAATTCATTAGGAAGTAACAAAAATACGACGGAATGATAAATGTGTTGCGGAAATACAGATTCAAAATTAAAAGATTTTGCTTGCAATGAGTTTTAATCAGTTAATAATTTAGGTGGTAAGTTTATTTTAATATACAAATATACAAGGATAAATGCTGGATTAAATAATATGTATATAGTTTTACAAAATGTTTTTGTTATTTATCAATGAAAAATGATATGATATGTGTTTATTTGTGGCTTAGTATTTTTAATGAGAATATAAAAATATACGATTGGAGGTGCTGGGATTTGAACCCAGGACTTTCAGCATGCGAAGCAGACACTCTACCACTGAGTTACACCCCCTACACAACCGAAAATGCAAAACATGCATTTATGGTAAAAATGTGAAAGTATCCTAAACTTCTGTAGGCTCCCATGCTCTATCTTATGACTAGTCTTTATTGAAAGACGCTTCCAACGTTTCAATAAAATATTAATAAAAACTTAAATTATTGAACATGTGAACACGCTATATAGTTTATAGCAGAATCATTATTACTAATAATGAAAATATTTTAGAAAAAAAAAACGATTAAAAAATTAAACGAGTTTATTACGTACTTCCTTTCAGCGAGTTTTGTCCACCTCGCACCTGTAACATTGACGCGTCTCAATAGAAATGACAATTGCTCATCTGGGAGAGCGACTGTGAGACTATTTAAAAATATAGGATCAATGGCATTCATTCCCAGGTATTTTGAATCCATAAGAAAGAAAAACGTGCGTAGTCCACGACGGAGGCATTCGATGTCGTCAGCTCCGCAAGCTGGGAATGGCAAGGGAGCGCTTGTAGCTATTTAACAGAAAAAATATATTGTAGAGTGTATACGTGCATTTCTGATTTAAGTAAAAATAATTAAGTGCGTGCGATAAGTGACAGGAGTGAAAACGAGTCAGAAAAGTTAAATATAAATAATGTCACACAGCTATGTGTCACCCAAAACAACATTCAATGATAATATTAAAATAGAACGTGAAGTAAAAGAAACACTTTATTACTCAAGATAGACTACTTATGTTATAATATATAGGTTTTTTTATGTTATAGGAAGGCGGACGGGCAAATGGGCCACCTGATGGTAAGTGGTTACCACCGCCATAGACATTGGCGCTGTAAGAATTAATATTAACTATTTCATACATCGCCAATGCGCCACAAGCCTTGGGAACTAATATATTATGTCCCTTGTGACTGTATCACGACATTATTATTGCTGTCTGTCGGTAGATTATCTGACGAGTTGGTGGTGTCTCGCCAGACGGGCTTGCACAAAGCCACCAGTACTATATGGCAAATGTATAACTCACAGTTAGGTATTTTATTTATTGTGCAATAACGGATACTTCAAATTATCGTTGTGGTCTATTAACTCAATTAAAATGTTCCTATATATACTGCATAGAGAGTATTTAAAGAAGTTGATGTATCAGCTGATTTTGTTATATAAAATTAAGGAAATGTGTGTTGGGAATATAATATGTAAATGAAGTTCGTTGGCGATATAATCTCAAGCTCTATATTGTGTCGTTTAACGTAGCACAATTGTGCGAAAACTTGAGAGCGTACCTGCGTTTAATTTTATAATAATATTTATAAAATTAAATATCATAATATTATTTGTATCGTCATTTTACGATATTAAATTAAACTTAATGTTACTGTTTATAAATATTACACTCAAATGTTACAAATTTTGTTAATATTGATTTTATATAATAAAATTGTAGTAAGTATCAGTAACAGCCTGTGAATGTCCCACTGCTGGGCTAAAGGCCTCCTCTCCTCTTTTTGAGGAGAAGGTTTGGAGCTTATTCCACCACGCTGCTCCAATGCGGGTTGGTAGAATTCACATGTGGCAGTATTTCAGTGAAATTAGACACATACAGGTTTCCTCACGATGTTTTCCTTCACCGTAAAGGACGAGATGAATTATAATCACAAAATAAGCACATGAAAATTCAGTGGTGCTTGCCCGGGTTTGAACCCACGATCATCGGTTAAGATTCACGCGTTCTTACCACAGGGCCATCTCGGCTTCTAATATATAAAATTGTATCTATAATATATAACATTATATTTGTAATTGAAATAGAAGATCAAGTGTACCTAACACAATAACTTTGTTAGTCACAGGTTTTCTGAATAACTACTTAGGTATAATAATTAATATTGCGGTTAATTAATTGCATTGCGTTTTTTTAGTATATTGCTATAGATAATCTAGCTAATTAATAGCCTTGAACACAATCAATATTGATTGTGTGTGTGTAGAATTGTAAAGAGTTTTCTTTCGCATGTACAGATAGGATATCCTATCGAAAATATTACTCAGAAACCAACTGAAATTTCTTAAATATTAGACTCCTTTGATAACCAGTATTGTCCATTTCTGTGTAATCTCGTTAACAAAAAAATGCCTGAATTAAATCAACTACACGTTTCCACAGAACATCTCATTTTGAGTCCAGATTGCGATACAACCCGTTATGGATTTATGAAAACTGCCACAAAAACTTAATAAAATGTTAGACCAATAGTTAGTACAGGACATAACTATTCACAACCAAAATACTTAAATTATGAATGAAAAACTATTTCATATAAGTTTAAAAAAATCATTCAAACTTTAAAAATTGCTGTAACTGTATATATGTACATATAGTTCAAAACTTGGTCATAAATCCTGTACTAAAGACCGTGGTTGTGTGATTAAGGAGCGCAATTTGATTAATTGACGCGATCTTTTAATCTGGCTGTAATAAATACACATAACAATAACAAAGCAACTTAAACTAAGCGGTTTTTAAAATATGAATTACTAAATGCCACTTAAAATACAGATTTAACAAAGTCTCATTTTTTTAAATAACAATATATTTATTTAATGTTCACATTAACTTCAGCCTAAATATTAAATTCCACGTTTTTCGAAATTTTGATAATACAAATATCCAAATGTTCATTCCTTATTTATAAGGTTTCTTTTTAATGCTGTATTAAATATATTTTACTTGAAGCGTTAACACAGATAGAGATTTACATATTTTTAACATAAAAAAATTACGAACTTCCATGCAAACTTTCTTTCATAATTTTACCTTCTTAAGATACGATTTTCAAAAGCGCTATAATCTGTCATTCTCTTATAAAGCAAGCCTTAATACTGATTTCCATATTTCTAACATCAGAATTGACGGATTTCCATACAAACTTTCATCCTAAATTTCACCTTCGTAGATGATTAATATTCAATAAAGATTTAATAACTGTTTTTAGCTCGTTAACAGACGCTAAAAATCGATTTCCATATTCCTAACATCAGAAATTACGAATTTCTACACAAAATTTCCTCTGTACTTAACTCCCTTAGGAGATGAAGTCTCAGAGCTCACCTACGTCTCATAAGGAAATCATCTGCAAATTTCATCTTGCTTAACAAGAACGTTTAGTCCGTCAAACAGTCACTTAAAATCTTACGAAGAATATTCTATTAAGATATTTAAATTAGATTGTTTTGAATATTTCATTAATATTAATAAAATATTTTTAATCAAACAAAATAAGTACTGAACGAAATACTTCAAAGTAATATTAAAATATTCACAATACCTAATGAATTACTTTTGGAGTTGGTATTAGTTGGAGTTCATTTTATTTAAACAGGTCATCGACACCGACTCCAAAAAAAGGGGCGCTGCTAAAACAGACAATTTAGAGAAACAAGTCATGGATTTTCTTCCCTCGCCGGTGGATTTTCTACTTTTAACACATGGGATAGGACATGGGACAACATACATACGAATAATACTGCCGAATTTATGGCCTTCTCTTTTGAAGTCAGCTGAAAATGAAACCGTTTTTCACGACGATGTTTTTAATGTATTTGTCATATAAGTTGAATGCGAAATTGAGTCCGTTTATTTGTTCCGTTTTCATGCCCCAACAAATCAATTGATCATCATGAAATTTTGCATACACGCGGTCAGAGGTACAGAAAAGGAAATAGTATCTGCTCCAACTTTCACGTGCAGCTAGCATGATCATAATGTATCAAGTATACGCATGTTCATTAAAAAATGACGGACTCCCCGTACAAACATTTAACCTCTATTTCACCCTCTTGAAAGCTTGTATAAAAAATCTATATAACCGTTCATTCCTTATTACACCATTGAGGGGTTTCTAAAAATTCTTTCTTAGTGCGTGTTTTCATCATAAAATGGATCAACTGTCAAAATGTCAAGTTTCTAACCTCTGTGGTTTAAGCTCTGCGTTGATGAGTCAGTCTCGACAAGTCATTATATATATAGAAAAATAAATCACTGCCGATAAAGATATAAATGTTACATGGAATTATTTACAAAATTAAGTATAGATGATAAATCTCATAAATTAAATTCATTAGCTGTCAAATGACGACATAAAAAATGAGCAACTTTTGAGTATTTCAAATATAAATGTTTAAATTAATACAAATTGGTTCGAGTTTTCAATTAAACGAAAATGTAAATATATTCATTCCTAGAACATCTTAAGAACTTTTTGTGTAGTATTTTCGTTATCTGTAATTAATTATATTATTCAAATTTTATATTTTTATTTTGATTTGATTTAGCCTCCAAATTGCACCATTTTAATAAATATTCATAAAGCAAGTATGGTAAATTAACATTCTTTAATTATCCCATAACAAACTCTTAATGAAAGCTTAGAAATTTATACCAGATCAATTGATTTAGAGCTAGGTTAGATATATGGGCACGCAAGCGATCACGAAGAGACGAAACCAGCAGTATGTATTACTGGTGGTAGAGCTTTGTGCAAGCTCGTCTGGGTAGGTATAGGCCACCCACTCATCAGATATTCTACCGCAAAACATCAGTACTTGGTATTGTTGTGTACCTGTTTGAAGGGTGAGTGAGCCAGTGTAATTACAGGCACAAGGGACATAACATCTTAGTTGCTAAGGTTGGTGGCGCATTGGTGATGTAAGCGTTTCTTACAATTCCAATGTCTATGGGAGTTGGTGACCACTTAACATCAGGTGGACTATATGCTCGTCCGTCTTCCTATTCTGTAAGAAAAAGTATCCTTGTACTGCTGGTTTTCAGTAGATATGCCGGTGCACTAGTCGCCGGCGAGACTCATGGAGAGAAACGCGTAAATGTGTTTTTCCAACGATATAAAAAAAGGTAAGGCCTGCACTAAAATACTAGAAAAACCATGCCTTAGTCGGTAGTCGTTTTTGGAAATCACATGAGGCATAATTCCATACGACATGTCACGTAGGTTCTCCAACGATGTTAACCTTGCATACCTAACGTGAGAACATTTTTTTCTCTTTAGTTAAGCGTTTCTGATACAATTAATAAACACAAGGTATATGTAATGTTTAGTGGATCACATACAAAACTACATTAGAAAAACTAAGATTGGCCAAAGATCCGCCAACGCCACTGGTCGTGTTTAAATATATTCGCAACCAACGTTTGCAATTAGCTGATAGGTACGACTTGCGCTACCATTTGAACATTCCTCTTATTTATTTATTTAGGATTACCAATGTGGCGAGTGCACAATGCGTCTAAACGCAGCACAAACATCACCTGATCAACCACGTCATGGATCAGGTGATGTTGCAGTGGTCTGATGTATGTCGTCACACGTATGGATACGCCCCTTTGGCAATATGGTCGCATGCGCATCTATTGTCCTCGCAGCGACGTCACACGCTTGACCACACCCCCAGCAAGATGGCCGCATGCATCGCTTTTGTTTTCGCCTAGGAGGAGGTCCCAAAAGTGGCAAGCACGCGTGGTGGTCATCGTGAGAGGGGAATGCCTATATAAGCGCTGTTGTTGTTGTTTATTTTTAATAAATTAATTATTTCAACTATTTTTACTGTGCGCTCTAATGTAAACATTGTTGACTTGTCACAATAAATAATTCTTAAAGTCTGCCGGAGTTTTTAATTGGTGGTTAAGTTGCGATCCTCTTCACTGGTGACCCCGACGTTTGAAGAACGAAGAAGAAGAAGACCTTTCAAGATGTCAATGCCGGACGCTCCATTATCACGTGACGCCACAGCTGTTACCGCCCTTCCGGCCACTGGAGAAACGATGCGAGTTGGAGTGAGAGTACCTGTATTCAACCCAGATGATCCAGAATTATGGTTCGCACAGCTCGAAGGCCAATTCACCCTGTCCGGCATCCGAGAAGACTCCACGAAGTTCTATTACGTACTAGCGCAACTGGAACCACAGCACACGGCGGAAATAAGGGACCTGGTCGTAGCTCCACCTTCCACCGGTAGGTACGACAAATTAAAAGCCGAATTAATACGGAGGCTGTCAGCTTCACAAGAGCGTAAAATAAAACAACTGCTAATGCACGAGGAACTCGGTGATAGAAAGCCCACACAATTTTTACGGCATCTACAACACCTAGCTGGGCCAACTGTTCCAACCGATTTTATCCGTACCATCTGGTCAAGTCGACTCCCAACGCATTTGCAGACGTGTATAGCAGCGCAGCATACGAAGATGAGCCTTGAAGACATGGCAGAGCTTGCCGACCGTATCAACGAAATCGTTCCAGCAACATTGCAAGTGTCCGAGCAAGTAGCCGTGCCAGTAGCCGGTCGAGTAGCCGGGCAAGTAGCCAGTGCATCTAGTTCCACTCTAGGAGTACCAAGTACTAGTTTCGAAAGCCTGAATCAGACCGTAGCTGAGCTGAGCAAGCAGATGGAGATACTTAGCATGCAACTTAACCGAAGACAGCCACGATCCCGCTCACGATTCGCCATAGACAGATCGCGACGACATTCCCGCGCACGTTCCCGCTCACAAACAAATAACTACCCGTACTGTTGGTACCATTATAGATTCGGCGAGCGCGCACGCAAATGTATTCAACCGTGTAGCTACAAGAAGATGGGAAACTCTCAAGGCAGCCAGTAGTGGCGGTAGACGACTGCCTTACAATTTCGGGCCGCCTGTTCATCACGGATCGCAAGACCAAAGTGCAATATTTAGTTGACACCGGTTCAGACCTCTGTGTCTTTCCAAGATCCGCTGTTCGGGAACCTAGAAACAAAATGGGATACGAATTGTTCGCTGCAAATGGGACTATCATTTACACATATGGCTTCCTCCCCTTAACGCTGGATCTAGGACTTAGGCGCGCTTTCACGTGGCGTTTCGTCGTAGCAGACGTCTCAAAGCCCATCATCGGCGTCGACTTTTTAAGTTACTACAACCTGCTAGTCGACTGTCGCAACCAGCGCCTCGTTGACGGTGTTACCACACTTGCTGTTGCACTCCCGAAACAACGTTCTACGGAAACAATTTCCTCAGTCCGTACGACTTTAGAGGATACATCTTATCATCGCCTGCTTAGAGAATTCCCAGAAATCACTCGCCCTGCTGGAAAGCCGCACATCACCAAACACTCTACGGTGCACCATATCCGTACCACCGATGGACCACCGGTATCTAGCCGCCCGCGACGGTTAGACCCGGAAAGACTAAAAATTGCTAAGCAAGAGTTCGATGAGATGTTACAGAGTGGCACAGCAAGAAGATCTGACAGCCCATGGTCATCACCGTTACATTTAACTAAGAAGAAAAACGACGGGTGGCGACCGTGCGGCGATTACAGAGCCCTAAACGCCCGTACAATTCCCGATAAGTACCCTATCAGGCACTTGCATGATTTTACGTGCCAGTTGACAGGCAGTACGGTCTTTTCAACCATAGACCTGGTTAAAGCTTATCATCAGATACCAGTATACGAAGACGACATTCCGAAAACCGCTATCGCCACTCCTTTCGGGCTTTACGAATTCCCGTTCATGACGTTCGGTCTTCGTAACGCCGCACAGACCTTTCAAAGATTCATGGACGAGGTACTGCGGGGCTTAGATTTTTGTTATGGGTACCTGGATGACATTCTAGTCTTCAGCAGCAGCAGTACCCTTCATCAAGAGCATCTCAAGTTGTTGTTCCAAAGACTAGTAGAATATGGAGTTCTAATAAATACCAACAAGTGTACTTTCGGCAAAACGCAAGTCCAGTTCCTGGGCCACAACGTGTCAGCAGCAGGAATACAGCCGTTAGAATCGAAGGTTGAAGCCATTCAGAACTTCCCGGTACCCAAGACGCTAAAAGAATTACGAAGATTTTTAGGTATGATCAATTTTTATCGCCGTTTTATACCTAATGCTGCAAAAGTTCAGGCACCGCTCAACCAACTCCTCGTTGGGCCTAAAACGAAGGGATCGCAGCCTATTAACATGACGCCTGCCCTATTAGAGTCTTTCGAACTGTCTAAAAAGCAACTTTCAGAAGCTACGCTTTTGGTCCACCCAGATCCTCAAGCAGAACTGTCCATACAGACGGACGCTTCAGATACAGCAATAGGTGCTGTGCTGCAACAGTTCAAGAACAATGAATGGCAACCCTTAGCATTCTTTTCGAGGAAGCTAAGTCCATCACAGAAAAAGTACAGCCCATATGACCGAGAGTTATTGGCAGTGTATGACGCAATTAAACATTTCAGATTTATGGTGGAAGCTCGGACATTTTGTATCATCACGGACCATAAACCACTTACGTTTGTCTTTGCTAATCACCGAGAGAACAGTTCGCCACGCCAGTTTCGCTACTTGGACTTTATAAGCCAATTCACCACAGACTTCAGATATATAGCTGGTAAAGAAAATATTGTTGCAGATGCCCTTTCGCGTATCGAGGCAGTTTCTATACCCTTAGATTACCACTCCCTGGTCAAAGCACAAGAGGCGGACAGCGAGCTACAGGACCTGCTGAAAAATGGGTCTGCGCTTAGGTTGAAGAAAATACGATTAGAGTCAGAGCCAGCTCTTCTGGTATACTGCGATGTCTCTCAAAGTAATCCTCGACCATTCATCACACCTTCATATCGCAAGCAGGTATTCGATTCGCTCCACAATTTAAGCCATCCAGGAGCCAAGCCTACGGTCAAGTTAGTTACAGAGCGCTACATTTGGCCTGGTATCCGCAAAGACTGTCGACAATGGGTAAAGGAGTGTCAACAATGTCAGCAAAGCAAAGTGACCAGACACACTCAAGCTCCGCTACAAGCCTTCGAAAGCCCTTCCGCACGTTTTCGACACATCCACTTGGATTTGATAGGTCCTTTACCTTTATGTTTAGGTTACAGGTACTGCCTAACCATCGTGGACCGCTACACAAGGTGGCCAGAAGTCTACCCACTACAAGACATCACCGCCGAAAGCTGCATTGCTGCCCTTTCCAGTGGTTGGATATCACGGTTCGGGTGCCCCGAACACATCACCACTGACCGTGGCCGGCAGTTTGAGTCGGGCGCTTTCAAAGAACTGGTCAAGCTCATCGGTGCCAACCATCATACCACAACGGCATATCATCCGACAGCTAATGGTATGGTAGAAAGACTACACCGTCAATTAAAAGCCGCAATTGCCTGTCATTCTACTCCGAACTGGGTAGAAGTGTTACCTTGGGTATTACTAGGTATACGCAGCGCATTCAAGGATGACATTAAAGCTTCAACGGCCGAACTTGTCTACGGGGAACCACTGCGGTTACCTGGACAGTTCTTCTCATCAGCACCCCCAACCATCGAGGACATCACCGAATTCATTGGTAGAATCCGAACACATGTCAATAAATTAAGGCCACAACCATCATCTTGGCACACAAGTTCTAATCAAACTTTTTACATACCAAAAGACCTTATGCTTACCTCGCACGTATTTATCCGGCAGGGTCCCCATCGGAAACCCCTTCAAGCACCTTATTCAGGTCCATACAGGGTGCTGCGACGCGAGGAGAAAACCTTTGACATCGACGTACAAGGCAAAACGCAGCGAATCAGCATAGACAGACTGAAACCAGCTTACATACTCGCTGAGGACCAGACAGACCAGAATATCAAAGTTCAGGAGAAGTCTGATGCCATCCCTGCCAGTAAAACCAGGAGTGGTAGAGTGGTCAGATTCCCAAACTACTATCGCCCGTAGTCACGGTCTCGGCGGGGGAGTAGTGTGGCGAGTGCACAATGCGTCTAAACGCAGCACAAACATCACCTGATCAACCACGTCATGGATCAGGTGATGTTGCAGTGGTCTGATGTATGTCGTCACACGTATGGATACGCCCCTTTGGCAATATGGTCGCATGCGCATCTATTGTCCTCGCAGCGACGTCACACGCTTGACCACACCCCCAGCAAGATGGCCGCATGCATCGCTTTTGTTTTCGCCTAGGAGGAGGTCCCAAAAGTGGCAAGCACGCGTGGTGGTCATCGTGAGAGGGGAATGCCTATATAAGCGCTGTTGTTGTTGTTTATTTTTAATAAATTAATTATTTCAACTATTTTTACTGTGCGCTCTAATGTAAACATTGTTGACTTGTCACAATAAATAATTCTTAAAGTCTGCCGGAGTTTTTAATTGGTGGTTAAGTTGCGATCCTCTTCACCAACATGACATACAGTAACATAATACATAATACAAATTAATAGGTCTAAGGGCAAAAGTTGCCATACTTATAGGTAACCACGACATGCAAAATATGTATATATAAAATAATAATGAAAGAAAATAAAAATAAAATTAAACACAATTTGGAAGTATAAAAAGATATATAAGTGGTATTAAGATATAATTATTAACCCACAGAAACCTTCACGGAGTGTAACAAAAGTATATAGTTACAATTACACAAGACGAACGAATACGAACAAAAAGAAAAAAAATCAATAAGATGACAGTTTTGTTACATAATATCTCTGATTTTCCTTATACAGTTCTTGGATCCATAAGTGTGGTCACGTGGGCGTGGGATTTAGTAAGGTCTAAGTTTTATATTTCATTTATCATATAAAAATATTACCGTTGACCGACTTTACTGGTCATCTACAAAGTTTATAATTCAATCAAATCGAGTTATTATCATTTTGATGACGGAATACGTGCATAATAAGCGTACAGTGCGTGTTTAATAATAGCCGTCAGTTACAGTTACTATTTTAATTATATTGATTTTTTTTTGTTACTAATAATATTAATAGTACAATTATACTTCGTGTAAAGTATAAGGAATCGATTTAAAAATATATCGATTAAAAATTTTCACGGCGAAGAAATATAGCCCGATGTTTAGTTTGAAACAAAACGGTTAACTAGATCTAAAACTGAAAACGTATTTATTTATAACTTAAGTTTTCGAGTGCGAGTTTCTTGTGTAGAAAGAGTAGCTTATATCATTCCTTGGGGTCCAAGTTTTCTTCATACCAAATTTAATTAAAATAGGTTTTGTTGTTATCCGTGAAAGCGTGGGGCAATAAATTAACGAATAGAAAAGTATGGAATGGAGTGTGATGGGATAGGTACTGTTCGCAAACAATGACCTTGTCAATGTTTAATTACTTTGGTTTGTCTTAAACCAAAATTAGAACAAATGAAATTTATTACACATAAAATTGGATTTCTTTGTTTTGTAAACCCGCGAAGTTTACTGTGATGGAAAGAGATAATAACCTTAATAACAATAATTTAGATTTTAGACGCAAATGTGTCTCCTCGTAGTAAGTCCTTTGTCAAAGATATTTTTTTATAAGATGTATTAAGCACCCCTTTCACACGATGGGATCCAAGATGATATCCCTTGTGAAATGGCTCAGTCATCAAATTATAGCACCAATTTTTTTTTTAAACTATTATTCTGATTTGTAATTATGTCGACTGTAAACTCAACTATGTAAATCTTTATTAATGTTAATGTTCCTAATTAAGACAAGAAGTATTCACAGTTAAGTAATTATAGTCCATTTTCATATTTGGCAACATTAAATTGGCACAAACATGTATTTCTATACTTTTTTATCAAGTTTTTTTTTTGGTTGTAATATTTAAATTTTTTGTGTTTTATAAATTTGTAACAATGTTAGACTACTATGGTGGGAAAACTAAATAATTTTAACTATAAAGTGTATTTTCTTAAAAATAAATAAAATGAAAAAGTCTGAGTCCGTCTTTGATTTCTATGACATTTTTATTTTTTTATATGAAGTAAGACGTATATATCTTTATCATTTAGAATTACGTCAATTCATCTCAGTAGAATTTAGAATCGTGCATGACGAGCCAATATGATTAAAAAATATTTTGCCTTTGAGTTTTGATCACATTTTTTTAAACGTAACGCACGCTCGCTCGCTGTATTTGTGCAGAACTTACTATGTGACGCTAGAAATCAAAACGTTAACGAATTTGACGTATATCGCATATTCACATCAAATATTTCCTTCATTTTATGCAACGAAATAAATTGACAAACTAAGAACTTTCTTAATTCATAGATGCAGGTTTAAAATATCCTAATTAAACTAAATTGTATTTTAATTTGGTTATTAGTAAAAAATTGGAGGCAATATAATATTTTAACAATTATACATGTGTATATAAATCTACAAACACAGGAAGATCGGCACATACATCAAAACGAATTTTTGAAACATCAAATAAACTATAAATCACAATACACAACAGTTTAGTCCATTCCAAAACATTGATTAATATTTTTTTATTATAATAATTTTATATGAATTACGTTCTTTTTTAGCTAAAATTATTAATTTATAAGAATATTCTTATATAACCCTCATCTACCCATGGGTTCGTTTTCATCCCACTTAAAGTATAAATACTGTTAAACAAATAATAGAGGGAAAAAAGTTCCAGGCATATATATGGCTCAATTGTTGATGTGAGTTATACTGAAAAGAAGTAATTCCTTAACCGTAAGGTACTTTTGTTGTTTTGTGTTAAATTGTCTGGAAACAAGAAGCTTTAGCAGCCAAATCGTTTTGTTTGCCGAAGGGTTTTTTAAAGGGCACGTAATAGCAATTATCAGTGAATATACTATACATTCGAAAATTTACACTAAATATTTATTTACATTTATATCTTTAAAAATACAATCATTATTAAATAATATTCGTTTTTTTTTAAATTTATAATTTAGATTATCATAAATTTAATTTATTTAAATTACAAATTCTATAATTAATAGGAAGCTAAAATAGTAAGCGAAGATAGTAATTTATAATATGAAGAAAATCGTCAGAATTGGAATTAGTTATCTCTCACAATTATTAAATAAATATTGAAAATAGTAAAAGAATTAAAGAAAATTTAATTAATATTAAAAAAATAAAGTTTACATTATACACATAATATTAATATTAATAAACTTACGTGAATCATAATCTCGGAAATTAATAAACTGTCCGACACAAAATTGTGTGTAATAAATAACACAAAACACACAAACAAAAAGTCGTATGCAATTGAGTAACATCTTGCCAATACTAATAAGAGTCAAGAAAACGGATCGCGGCCGTCCGCACCACTTTTATACACACTGACCTTTGTTTTAACAAAAAGAAAGAGCCAACGGCATAACCGGTGAGGTGGTTCCGTTGTTGCTTGTGTTGAAACTTATATATCTCTTGTATTAATAACATAATTTGTTCGATTATTCTATATCGAATTAAGTTGAATTAATATACTGATACAGGATATTACTGATATGATAGCGTGCTAACTACGTTGATGGTTTTTTTATAGTATAGGTAGGCGGACGAGCGTATGGACCACCTGGTGATAAGTTTATGATGTAAGGCATTGTAAGAGATGTTAACTATCGCCTACATCGCCATTACGTCACCTACCTTGGGAACTAAGATGTTGTGTCCCTTGTGCCTGTAATTACACTGTATGCTAAAACAGAAGAAATCCCCACGAATGTGTTAGTAGCAACTGTATAAAGATTCAATCGGATAATTATAGGAATGAACAATATATGATGATGATGATGATGTCATCCTGAACGATTTCCGCCACGGCGGCAAATCTCAAGAGAGATTAACTAACTTTGTGCATAAATACAGATGCACACTCTATTCTCTAATTCTCACTTAGTCCGGTGGGACGGCAATTCAACACCGGAAAGAATTCAGGTGCAAGAACAACGGCTTTATGTGTTTTCCGAGCAGCGGAAGTGTACACGCTTTCAACTTAAAGATTCTGGGCTGCTATTACGAATCTTCGATAGAAAAACTCAGTAATTTTTTATCAGCCCGACTTTGAGTTTAGAAACTAGCACCTTCGGGATCAGTGGCCTTATATCTAGCCACTAGACCAACGAGGCAGTTAAACAAAATACTATATATATTTATATGTTCGTTGAAGATTATAGTCTGACCATAATTAAATATCCCAGGAAATAAGGAAAAAAAGTCGTGGCAGAACTTTGTGCAGCCGCTTGGCTGGGTGGTATCTATTAGTTATTCTATCGGACACTAAATATAAGTTTTACTGGTACATGAGACTATTATTATATATGGAAAAGTGAGTTTATTTGTTTGTTACCATTTAACATCTTAACTTCTGAACTGATCATCATCAAATTTAGTACACACGTTTTCAGGGGTACAAAAAAGTACATAGAATACCTAACATCTTTCCTCCCGCTCGGGTGGAAACAAGTTATCAATGTAATATCATGTAATATAGTTCTAAGTTAATTGATATTAAATTCAATTATGAATATAATGGACCTTTAGTTATGATAATTTAGTACATATTACGTCACGTGGAAATTTGAAATGAATTCGTCGATTTTATTTTTATGGTAACATTAGCGCTAACACAAGCAAAACTAATAAGCTTTGAATGAGGCGAACGTTGTTCTGGGATCTAATGGAAAGGAACATTAAAGAAATGGCAAGTATGTGTACGTTTTTTCAAATAAGTTGGTAGATTGTGTGGACTGTGTGTGTGTATTTGTCTAAATTGGTCGGCAGTGACCGACCGACTTACAAGTAATTTTAACCATATCTTGCATCGTAAATGCAGAACCAACCTTGGGAACTAAGATGTTACGTCTCTTGTGTCTTTATGTTTGTGTCTTGTGTCTCATGTTTTGTGGCGCGTTGACAGTGTAAGAAGATGGCGCTAGCCAGTTAGATGATAAAATGGGCCACCAATGATTGGTGACAAAATAAATTAATATATAATTAAAAATAAAATAGTTTTGGTCGTGAAAATTGCTTTTGATATCAGGTATTTTCATATTAACACAAATAAATAAATTAACACGAATATATCATTATATTTATTACTTCCTGGAAAAACGTTTTTATTAAATTGCACATTAATTCGCTCCACTGATCTCTAAAAACCGGCCGTGTAATCAGTTTGTTGCCTAAGTATTCAGGTATAGGCGTGTATTGCACTACGCCTAATATCAATGAGTAATAATGATAAAGAAACGAACATTACTAAAATTTTAAATCAATTTAATTGTTTATTATGAAACATTTATTAGGTGAGATGGCCCAGTGGTTAGAACACGTGAATGTTAACTGATGATTGCGGATTCAAACTCAGGCAAGCACTACCGAATTTTCTTGTGCTTAATTTGTAATTAATCTCATGCTAAGAAAACGAGTTGATACCTACATGTGTCAGATGAAAATCTGTCTCGTGTGTCCACAGCTTGAATAAGCTTCAAACCTTCAGCTTATAAGTAGGAGACCTTAGCCCAGTGGTGGGACATAAACAGTTCAAACATTTTTATATTAGAGACGTGATAAATTCATGTCAAAGTCAATTAACCTTCAACTCAATATTCGGTACTTATATTGCCTTTTTAATGTTGATTTCGTGATTTGTTTTATTATCAAATTGCTCGCATCTCATGTTATCATATCACATGAGACTGATGACTTTATCTTCAACGTTCGTGTTAATTACATTTGGCGTGATTTTCGTGGGTAGATGTTTCGATAAAATTAACCAAAGTTCACAATTGATTGTTAAAATAAATACTTTGTCAAATATCGGTAATTTCTGTGATGCAGTGATCAGGGGGCCAATTATATTAATTTATAGCGGTTATTTTTTTATTTGTCTTCTATATAAATATATATCATAGCATTTGTTAAATTTGTATTTATAAAAATACCGATAAGATAATATTTCTTATAAATGGAAAATTGATTTAAAGTTGTTCATAAAAAAGTCACTTATTCGTCTTATTTCGAAGTATTAATTAAACCTTATCTTACCTTTACGTGTTTCCCTTCTAAATCTAAATCTTTTACTCTGACAAACGCCCGAAATTGCTGCATTTAAGCATCTACTTTAACAATATAGTCACTAAAGTCCTCCCAAACGGCTCTACCAATTTTGATGAATATCTTTTTTTTTGAGTCGGTCTTTGTATCGTTTAAATTGAAAGTAAGCGCCGTGGGACGAGCAGCTAGTATTTACAGTAACAGTTAATGTCCCACTCCTGGGCTAAGGTCTCCTCTCCCTTTTTGAGGAAAAGGTTTAGAGCTTATTTAATAAATATATATTCTTAGTACCATAAAATAAGTTCCTTATTTTAGAATATTTAAAAAAAAAAATAGTTTTAGTATATAATTTTAAGTTTTAGTGTCAATAAACTACTAGATGATGTAACACTTAAAAGTTGCTCAAAAGTTTATAAAAACTCGTACAATTCTAAAACGATTATAAAAAAATATCTATAAATATAAGTAGTTAAGTATTGAAGAGTATCTAAATATCTCGAGAAGTAATGAATAAGTCCTTGAACTTTGCAGCATATAAATTCAATTGCAAAAGAAAAATAATCAATTAAATATTTCGTATAATGAATTATTTTTATATATCTGTAGCAGTATTTTTTATCTGTGGAATATTAACTTGGCCCGTTTTTAAAATGAACCGACAAATTAAATATATCGATATTTTATTACATTATTGTCATATTAATCATAAATTTTATAATTAAAATGTGGTGATGATATTAATATATCACACCGATTTAATTTTGATGGTTGCATAAATTAATAATTCATAGCTTGTTATAGATACCGATATAACTACGTGAATATAAAGCAGCTCATTCATGCGTAGAAAAAGCAAAAAATTGCATCGAATAACAGGTACTACGGGCGTGGTTACTTATTCCTTTTGTCGTTTTGCAATTAATTTTTCATAACTTTGTGTAATTTAACGACTTAATTTGCTTTAATTTGCCTTTTAAAACTTCAGATATGAATTGAAAGTTGAATAACCTTCACTACCCTCCATTGGAAAATATGTACAAAGTTTAAGTATTTATCCTAAATCAGTCAAGATCAATTCAAATAAATATGTGCTTACATGTTATATACGTAGGCTCCTACAGCACTTAAAATCGTGAGTTAACAAGATCATCCACCGGTTTCTAACGAAGATTACACCGAGAACCAACAAGGGAATCAGTAGTTAAGATTAAAAACAAAATTTTAATGTTTATATTACAAGATTAAATAGAATGTTAGGCTAAAGCATATTAATTCAAACGTCTGGTTAGTGATTTTCTTTCTATTATTTGTTTTTTTTTTCTATTTTATATTGATGACTGTTGTAAATACAACGCAAGCTAATAATATAAGTGACCCTTTTTTATAATGAATTTTAATTAATTTATTATTATTATTTTATGATATTGTAAAGTTTTACCATGGCAATAATCTATAAATTTTACCAAAAATAATATGGGTTCGAAAGCAAATTTGATCATTCTCAAGGTTATTATATTTCATCATTCCTATGTATTCTTTAAAATGTTCCTTTCTCTCACAAGCCTTTACGAACTTAAGATTAGCTAGCCATATCTGATCGTCTTAACATTGTTTAGTTGTGCATGTAAATTATTTCGTGTTAATTCGTGTATTTTTGATCTTCGACTTTTTTTTGAAGGAACGCCTTTTTTGTTCCTTAATTTATAGTTTGTTAATGTTACCTGAATAAAAAATAAAATTATAAACGACATAATAATAATAAATGTATGACGTTTGCGTTGATATTTAAACTCGAACTCTATTAAATATTAGAAGCATTACACTACGAGTAACTTATTGTTTCAAAATACCAATCGGAATATACCAATTTCATTTTTAATTTAATTGTATCGAACACATGCTGGTGTACTGTGTTTTCATTAAGTACCGAGTTAAGGAATTAATTAATTATAATTAAGCACCTTTAACTCATTACGCCATCTCAGACAATTTATATATATTTCGAATAAATGATAATTAATACCACCTTTATTGCTTAGATGGTATTTAAGGCTGGTGTTGTTAAAATTTATTGCGTAAAATTTGACTTTAAGACACTACACCTTTCAAACGAGCAAGCATCTTATCATATACATCTCTTAAGCACATGCCGCTTTTATTTACTGGTCCTATGGCTTTTCGTCCAATCTTGTATGTCTTGTCTTTAAAACATTTGAAAACAGGTCCCGGCACTTCAAACGGGATTAAGAATTAATAAATAAATTCTAATTAGGGAACTTAGTTCCGTATAAAATTTAATTTTTTAACCTTAATAGGTTAAGTAGTGTTACAACACTTAACCTTTAATACATTCAATCAATAACACCTAAATGATCCTTTCACGGCATTCACTTTCCCAACTATTAAAGTAAATAAAAAAATCTGTATAAAAAATTATATGCTGTTGCAACTCAACTCGATTGCGCGATGCTCTGTCACAAAAATGGAATTACTACCTTACTTGATTTTTCCCACCAGACTCGATTTCCAAAGTTCTAAAGATTTTGAATCGATTTCGTATATCTGAAACTCCGTCATAGTCGGGCAACAGCGCTTGGACAACTTACAACGTTCACAAAGTCCTAGTGTATTGCTGTGTTTCAACAGGTCAACGTCCCCAAAACGCAGAGGAAATGCATCTAACAAACTATGTTCAAATCTACCACGCCTCTTATCATTTTTTTGCATAGATCAAATATTTTTTAATACCATTTTAGTACATAAGTCAGTCATGGCTACTCTTTTTGAACCAACGTATCACTTGTTCACGTACAATACTAATGATAAAAGTATATATTAAAAATGTTAAATATTTAGGAGATTTATATGATGGTGACTATAAGTGTAACAGCCAGGGAAGTAGAATAACTTATTTAAATCACTAAATCCTCATCACTAGGGATTTGTTGTTGGAAGATGGTACCCAAATGGTCTGATGTTTTCGTTTTTTTTATAAAATAGTAATTATATTGAAAAAATATGATTTTAACATTTTTAACTCCTAATCGATTTAAAGTGACGGATTTATAATCGAAAATTAAATCTTATCTCACTTAATGCTTTACACGTAAATATTTTCAAACTGTCAATTTATTCCTGTTTTAAGTTATGTTATTATACAATAATAAATAGCCGAATTTGAAACCTGTACATTTTCGTTGTCGACAAAAAATGTGTAATTTTTGTATGCACTTGATTTAATATAATATACTCGAAGTTCGATCGTATACGCCGCTGACGCCATCGAACTGAACATCCGTTCATCGACTTACGTCTCAACCTTTATCACGTTTCAAGAGTTATGTCTGTTGATTTAAGCACGCAAATTTATTTAACATATTACTCCAAAAGGATGTTTAGAAAACAAAGGCATGTTTCCGTAAAAAAATACATAATCAGGTCCTGTTTTAATATGGAATTCCTTTTAAGATATTCATACGATTTTGACCTTTCATAAAAAAACATTACTACCTACATTCCTTTACATAGCATTTGAGTAAAATTTGACCCGTATGCATAATTTTTTATTCAAATTCTACAAGCAGGGACGAGAGTAATGTGTGTTATTTATTTTGTCTATGTTAAGAATTTTTATTTTTTCGTTTAGTGGAAACTATACCGCGTTTTTTTTACATATGAGTTACTGGTCGTTTTCTAATCGGATACAAAATCAAAATGTAAGTATTATTGTTGGTTATTTACGATATAAAAGCTGAATGTGTGACGAAGGCATTATACGACTCTTGGATTTCTCGATTCGTTATAATATAATTATACTATAACTATCGACAGGGGCAATCAATTTAACCATCAATCATCCAGCTCGACAGATTTATGTGGGATTAAGTTAACAATTGTGTGTATCATCCAGCATGACGACTGCATCGTATTCTGAAGTTAGCCTTCATAGTTTATGAGACTAATCGCTGGACAAACATCCCTTTAACAATTCTATCAGACATCAGTCGTCTTAGAAGGATTATCTCGAGTGCTCCACTGCAGAAATTTATATGGTAAAAAGCATGCAGTTTTTCATGCAGGATAAATATTAACTAATTAATATGTATGTTATACGTTACGTTATAAATTGATGTAAAAGAGTAACTATTGAGTTTCTTACCGGTGCTTCTCGTAACTATACATTTAATTTAATACAGTAACAAAAATACTGCAAAACTGACCGGTACGGTCACAGTATCTATTAACTGTGTTAAGTTGCTCATCTTCCTATTCTCATTTCTTAAGCACCCAGATAAGGCGTCAAATCTATCTTCCTGGTTGTTTTGGATAATTCATAATTCTGTAAGCCACCCTAACAAAATACCTAGTCCAGTATCCTGTTCGTGATAATATAAATAAAATATATAAAAAATATATCTGTTTATCGTTGTATAAATCAAGAAACGCTTAAATTTCAAACGGTACGTCAATTTTTTTTGTAACATATTTAAATGAGTAAAAACTTAACAAATGTACTTAATATTTGAATAGAAAAATTAAACGACTTCGATTCCCTTCGATTCATTTCAACAAATTTTGTTTCGATGTGTAGCGGTATATTCAGAGTTTAATCCTGCAAGATGACGACTGATATTTTGATTTATTAAACAAACGAATTAAATTGAATTTAAGCTGACAACGTACATCATTATCATAAATGACAATGTCAGATTACGCCTCAGCGCATTCATTTCAATATTAAAAATATAAATGAATAAAACAATCATATAAAATTTATACTTTTAATCGTGATTCTGTAAACGCCTCTCAGGTTGTGATGATCTGTGGTTAGTGAATAAAAATATTTTATTTGACCCCTGTTAAATTTCCCGTTTTTCGATCGAACGCTGATGCATTTCTTAATATTAACTAATTAGAAAGAGTTTTGTTGCTAAAAATAGTATGTAAAGATTCTAACATCTTTCAAATAAGTACATACATGTGCTATAATGTACTGTAATGTAATAATGTGCTGTAATATAAGTAATGTATGTATGTAAATAACGATTTTTATGCGTCAATTTCATTATGCATACTACACACATTATGCACACTACATCTTGTCTTAAATTTAATATTTTTTTTTATATCGCACGTCATGTAACGAACCGTAATTGAAGGATTTAATTTTTGATTGTTAATTTGGTAATATATTTATGCTTAATGGCAAAGTGACAGTAATGATAGATACTTAGATAGGCTCTCTGAGAATTTATATAGGTATGTGTAGATAATATAGAAGTTTGTGTTTACTTTATACGCCTGATTTGTTTATTGTCGTGTTATTATTGATACAACTTGCTGACTACTTTTGCTTTTTTATTTTTACAGATTCGATCTCGCTTATTCCTAAAGATTCTCATTATTATTTGCGATTAATGATGTTGAGGTCCATAAATTGTTGCCTGAACTGGATGCTAAAACATGTCGTGTCTTCGTTACAATATACATTGTAAAATATTCGCAAAATGGAAAGCGTTGTATCAGGTATGTTCTGAGTTACTTATTTACTATTATAGACGAATCCCTTATTCCTCTATGATAGCATTGACACGATAAACGGCATTAATAATAATAATAATTTATTTATTTAAGTAACAAGATTCGTTTACAAAATTACAATAAAAATAAAATAAACACTACTATCTATTACTTACACAAGTTACTGGCCCAGCCGAAACTTTACAACAGCGGTTTATAAATATACAGTCTAGTCTGTTAGCTACCATGATTAGAATTTTATTTGAGCTGGCCCGCACCCTGTGAACCAAGAACGCACACTTTTTTCGCATTAATGCGTAAAACAGTCTATATTCAATTCAGCGAACATTCCTGAAGCACTACAGAAGCGAGGCAAATCCATCAGCAATCTAAAGGCGTTATTGTACTGAACACGAAGAGCATTGTATGATTTTAATGTATAATTAGCCCACAAACTACATGTATAAAAAGAGATACAGTAAGCGCGGAATAATGTTTTTTTTTACAGCCCTTGAAGCACGTCCAAATCTTTTGACAATCATGTTAGCTTTTTTTGACAATGCTCTCCTCTCCCTTTCAATGTCATTATCATCCTTGAGACTGGTGGTTAGTATATGTCCAAGGTATTTAAATTGGAAAACTTGAGTCAAGCTCAGATTATTAATTTTTACCGAAGGTATTATTTTTGGACATTTATTACCACTTTCAAATATCATTATCATGCTTTTTTTACATTATATATAAGTATGTGTTTTGGCATAGCCTTCACAAGTTGCTAATAATTTTCTTAGACCACAAACTGATGTGCTAAGCAAAACCATATCATCAGCGTAACTAATATTATTGACGTTAACTTCATCAATATGACAACTAACGTGCTGGTTACTGAGTATATCAATGAGCTCGTTAATATAAAGATTTAAGAGCGTAGGTGAGCTTAGCCCTCCTTGCAAACATTTTACCCCACATTCCAAACTATATGATCGAGATAGCGCTCCATCCCATTTGACATTGTTAATTTGATTGCTATACCAATGTTTTAAAATTCTAGTAACCTCTGGTGATATTTGTGTCTGTTCCAGCTTTGTCCAAAGGATATCATAGGCAACCAAATCAAATGCTTTCGACAGATCGAGAAAACATGCATAAATAGGTGTTCTACGGTGCGTACAGTATTTTACAGTTTGCTTTAAACTTAATATTGCAGTTTCAGTCGAGAGACCAGATCGAAAACCAAACTGATTATCATGTGGCATAAAATATTTATTAATTTGATTGTTGAGTACACTGTCAAAAACTTTGGAAATTATCGTAGCTAGTGATATAGACCTATAATTATTCTTATCTGAACTATCACCCGTTTTATTTTTTATAATAGGTATCACTATTGTTTTTATCATATTACTTGGCAAAAATGCATGAGATAGACAAAAGGAAAATAACATTGCCAAGATTCTGGGCAAATGAGGACCAGCATGTTGTAGAAGCTCAACGTTGAGACCATCATGACCTCAGGAGATCTACCTCTAGCTAAATTATTTATTATCTGTGCAATGTCAAAGGCGGTAACTCTTATTCTAATTTTATCTCCAGATTGAGAATTAAGTGTAGACTTTACAGAACCTAGAGGCGATTTAACAGAAAAGTGATCTACAAAAATATTTACTATCTCTATAGAATCACTAACGCCATCAACGCTCACGGGAATGCCAGGTTTATTGTTTAGATTATTTGAGTGTTTCCAAAAAGTGTGGAAGTCTTTGTTCGAATGATGTGAAGCTAAAATATCCATCTTAATTTGATTTTGATGATCTTGACACCATTTCAGACGAGATTTAAATACCCTAGCTTCACACATTTGTTCATATAAACGACCCGCAACAGGATTTCCATTATTAATCCATAGTAAGAATTATTTCCGGGCTTCACAATCGCGTCGCTTACATGTCTGTTCCAGCCAATAACTTTTTTATGTTTTTTAAGTGTTTTTCTTTCCTGACATTGAATGATCGACTCACTTATAGAAGTTATAACATCATGTACATTTTATCTATGACTAGTCTATGGTTTAATTTATTACATTCATAGTCTACAAGTTCTAAAGTCATCTGGGAAATCAATAAGTCGTAATTTTTCATGACATTTGTTTTTGTAAGCACGAACTTGTTCCGAACACATTTCATTCTAAATTACTGGATTATTACATTTGACATTTTGTTTTTTAATGTTAATAATATTATCTAAATTACATTCAATTACTAATGGAAAATGATCAGACCATAATACATCATATCTAACATAAGTATTAACTACTGAGTTCTCAGCCGTTTTAGTTACTATACAATGATCTAACCATCTCCTAGTCCCGTGTACATCACTAATAAACATATAAGTATCTGCTTGAAATTGTAATAATTTCATATCTATACAGGTCCATTGTAAATCATCACAAACTGATAACAATTCATTACAAAATCTCTCTGATGGATGAGCCGCCTAATATTTAACAACACTCAACATAATTACTCTCAATTATCGCATTTACTGAACCAAGACAGTCCATAAAATCTATTAAGTTATTGGCTTCATCCGTTGGCATATACACACTCACAATTAGTATCGATTTATTATTTACTATTATTTTTACAGCACAAATTCGGGGATCATCGCATTGAATGAGTGACACATTATCAAACATGCTTTTCCGCCAAAGCAGTGCGACACCACCATAGGGCCGTCCACGCACCATTCCTGCTGTTCTATCTATTGCAGATGAGCCTGTTCTACTAAATTCATTAACTAACTGTGTCTAGAAACGAGAGCTCATCAGGAAAAAACCATGTTTCTTGAAGTGCGATTATATCCGCATTTAAACATAATTGCCTGACACTATCAATCGATCGCTTGACATTTTTACAATTAAAAGTTACTAATGTGCATGGTTTGATTTCCATTAGTGGTTTATTATTGAGCCGTTATCAACACGAACATCACTTAACCAAGATTTTGGTTTAAAATTAATAAAACGTCGAAAAATTATACCTTGAGGCCACAGCTTGTTATATAAAAACATTTGAAGTTTTGATTGAGATATATTATATGCATTGAATTTATATGCATTGTGCGAGCCTTGTTTTTTAATCGAAATCTTCTGTAATGTTATTTTTTCTTGCGTTTTTCTGTGTATATAATTAACAATATCAGTTTCCAGTGTATCCTTGTGTACATTGCTTATAAAAATAGGCACTTGCCGATCTGCCGCTCGAAATTTGTCATCTGTACTATTTCCTCGACCCATTTTTCCTGCCAGGCGTTGTTTACTGTTACTAGTAGTTTTTCTTCTCTGTACTAAGATCCAACTGTTTTATCTTTATCTGTGTTATCTATTGCTGTTCCTATAATATCAACCATTTTTCGTTTTTGTTCACTGTCAACTTGATCTACTTGCTGTCCTAGAGTCAATTGCGCTATCATCACACCACTATTCTCAACAGACACAGTCTGTTTATTTGCTACAATACAGCTATTGTTACTTTCTTGTCTTTTAAAAGATGAATCTGAAGTATTACAATAGATATATTTAAAACAATACAATCCATCACCTCATAACCAAATCGTTTTTAAATAATAATTTAACCTAAACGTGAATATTGTTTTTAGATTTACAAATAGACAAACATCTCTGAAGACATTTAAATTAATTTTAGTTCTTCTGTTAATCGACTTTGAGACTGGTGCAAAGTTCTATAGAGTTTCAGGCATTGTCCTTTAAGAATATTATTTATGGTTTATCACACAAAGAGTAATGCATAAGGTTTAGTTGATTCAATCTAAAGAACTTAACCGTAAAAGTTATATTTTATCTAAAAATAAATATATTTATATATTTTTAGGATTGGCGCCTGAGGATAATTACACTAAAAATTGTCACTCGCAATCGAATCGAAATTGTTGCTAGTTAACCGTTTTCCTAGTGACACAATGGTCCTGTTGCGGTACTGTCGAAGTTGGATGGGAATAGAATCGGGAACGTATAGTAACCGTTATAAATTAGCAGAGTTTTTCCTGTTTGACCGAACTCTATAAAAGTTGGTCCATATTTTCTCCCTACAAATATACTTTTTTAGTTCGCTCGACGTTTCGAAATGATTGCAATTTTTTTCTTCGACTTCGTTGGCAGATTGAGCTATAACACAAAAAATATGCAACATTTTGACATACTATACCTACACACTATGTTCGACCAAAAACTATAAACTAAAATAATATGATAGTTCCATATTAATCGGATTTTTTTTATTATGTTGTCTTACCTCCACAGTCCCACACAAGGGACATAACATATTAGTTCCCAAGGTTGCTGGTACATTGACGATGTAAGCGATGGTTAACATTTCTTACAATGCCAATGTATATGGGCGTTGGTGATCACTTATCATCAGGTGGCCCATATGCTCGTCCGCCAACCTATACTATAAAAAAGGATATGTTCTCTGTGCTTTTGTTGTAGCCCATCAGTTTATAATTTGGTATTTTATGTGTCATGTTTTTATTTCCATAATTATTTTTGGGTGGCAAGTGATCTTATTGGGATTCGGTCAGACTCTTTATATCACGGATTTGTGAGTTTTAGCGTGAATCCGTGAAAAAATAAACAAATAAAATTAACCTCTTTATTATATTATATTATCCGAGTATTTTATATAATGTTATCGATGAACCTGTTACTCAGCTGAGAAACATATTAGATTATATAGTAAATAATGTACTAACTTTTAACTACATAAGATTCGATATCGCTAAAATTTTCGGCCAAAATTAGGATAGGAAAGGAATGTTCGGTTTCGGTTTTTATATTTTGGTTACATTTTTCAAAATCATTAAAATAATTGAATTTATTTCAAAATGAATTAAAAAATATATTTGAATTTAAGTATCATTCAATATGAAGTATCTCCAGTCCACGTTAAACTTGTCAAAGGTCATGGGTTAAGCTCGTGGTAAGCCGCTCTGGTTTTTGAACGTTCACTCGCAATTCATTTACAATTCATCGTTTAACGGTGGTGCGGGATCTCTATATGTCTGGAAATAAATTAAATAATTTCATCTGTAATCCTAAATGGAATGGTGGATTAAGTGGAATTGATAGGATACTTTTTTTTTCAAGTTAAAATTGTAACGACATATAAATAGATTTTAATAAACATGATACGTTTTTACACCTTTAATCAACTAAAAAACTTTCTTTTCTTTTGTGTGTTGACTGACATATTTATGGACAAAGTTTGTGATTAAAGGGAATATTTCGAGATTTTTGCTAAATTTTATGTAATATTTGATATTACCGTGACTGACTTTCGACTGAATCAGGAACATCCTGCCAGAAGGGCGTTGTGGATTAGTACCAGGAGACAGAGTAGTTGATTTGGAAATCGTTAGATAGCTCTGTTAGCAATACGGTCGGGTCCGGGAGACTTTTTGCACACGAATGTGCCGATCGAACTCAGTCACCCAGCGACCCAAACAAACAGTGTCATACTAAGTGAAATGCGATTTTGTTTTATTTTATTTATTGATAAATCAATTACTAATTGTTATAAATAAAACAGTTTGTACACATAATAGGGTTATTTATTAAATACTTATTTATATTTACCTATATATATAATTATATTTACTAGTTTTCATCCACGTGTGAGGAGGAGGGGGAAATGTTTGGTGCTCTGTCCTTTTCTGTACCCCTGACTACGTGCATGCAAAGTTTCATGACGATTAGTTGAGTAGGTAGTTATGCAACCAGTTGAATGCCTCGTTGGTCTAGTGGCTTGATGTAAGGCCTCAGACCCGGGTTCAATTCCCAGGTCGGGCCAATAAATCGTTATTGGGTTTATCTGTCAGAAAATTTTTAGTAGCATCCCGGAGTCTGAAAGTTGGAAGTGTGTACACTCCTGTACCTCGGAAAGCACGTAAAGCCTGCGCCTGAGCTCCTTCCGGTCGTGTCGGATTTCCGTCGAAATAGAGTGTGCACCTGTGTTTACGCACACATTTGTGCACTATAATTTCTCCTGCGCAGTTGGCTAATCTCTATTGAGTGTTCTACTGGGTGGCATAGCTGAGAAAGTAAATTCGTGGGAATTATAACATTTAGAGTTTAGACAGTAAGAAATATGTATTTGAAAATTTAATTAAACAGAGCATCTAAATTTGTTCGAAGGTGTTTTTAAAAATACAATTTGGCTCGTCGTACGTCGTACTTCGTATCGTAAGTCGTACTTAACTAGGTAAGCCTTGGAAGCATAACAAGCAAACGAATAAACAAACAAACAAACTCACTTTCCCACATATTATATCAGTAAAGATATAACAAATATATTGTATTCATTCCGTTATTGTTGCTTTAAGGAATTAATTGGTAGTTTTAGTAATCTTCTAAAATATATGCATATTTTAACAATATTTGTTTTCAATTACCCCTACAGGCACTACGAGTCATAATTAAAATACGTAATAGAAAACAAAATATTCGCTAAGTTATACCCTACTCAGAAACGTTGGCTCAATGAGAAGGGTCTTTTATTTCTGATGTATAAAACAAACAAATATTAATATTTTCTTCATTTCACAATCAATGTGAATATTATGACGTGTATCAATGGGTCTTTTTTACATCGTCTGATATAATAATATAAGAAACCCATACTACATATCAATTATTTACAAATTTGACATGTCTATCAGCTATATTAATTATTAATATTATAAATGCGAAAGTTACTAAGTCTGTCTGTCATGCTTTCATGGCTAAGCCATAGAAATGATTTCAATTATATTTGGTATGAAACAAACTTAAACCCCAAGGAAGGACATACGCAACTTTTTTATATTTAACAAACTCTCTCCTCCCTAACACGCGTACACGGTAAAACCAGTGTTAAATATATGTTAAATCAATTGTAAAGAATAATATTTCTTTGAAATGAAACCTCACTGCTTGTGATCAGAGTAAATAACGTTTTGTTTTTATAATTAACTTTCGATTGGATCAAAAAGTTTCGTTCGAAACTTTTCACGTGTAAAAATCGTGTTTTAATTTCTTCCTCTAATTTTCTCGCCTCAATGTTATTAGAGAACAACCCAGTGTAAAGATTCAATGAATTTATAATTAAAATTAAATAAGTGTATTTATAAGAATAATTGCTTAGTCTGAATAGATAACAATTAGTCTAACACTAGCAAATATCCTTGAATTTGTCTGGCCATGTATTTTAATTGAGGCACTTATGTGAACTATATAAATAGTCTCAGTAACTCAGTAAATGTCCCACTGCTGGGCTAAAGCCTGCTCTCCTTTTTTTTTTGAAGAGAAGGGGTTGGTGGGATACACACGTGGAAGAATTTCATTGATATAAGAGACATGCGAGTTTCCTCACCATGTTTCCTTCACCGTCAAGTACGAGATGAATTATTAATACAAATTAAGCATATGAAAATTCAGTGGTGCTAGCCCAGTTTGAAACCACGATCATCGTTTAAGATTCACGCATTCTAACCCCTAGGCCATCTCGGCTGATATAATATCATCAGCTGATATAATATCAATATATATAATGAGGAAAACCAATAAATAAAAATAGAGTAAAATAAATAAATATGTATACAATTGACGAACGTATATAGCAGCGAGTATATAGGGCCGAACAGTAGTTATACAATACAGGCTGTTACTGTACTGTACTTCCTCATTATAAATTCATTCAATACTAATACATTACTTTATTATACATCTGATATTCTGTGTCTGTCACATTTATTTATTATATAAAACAAATTTAACGCCTTATGTATTAAGGCCAAATTAGACGCTTTCATATTTACCAAAGATTATAAATATAGGCCATTTACTTGGCTTCAAATAATTTACAAAATATTACGGTATTTAAACATACTTACATAAATTTATATTACGTTTACAATTTATATTTAGAACACGACATGATTCTCAAACCACAATAAGTATGTAAAAATCATAGACATAAGGATCTATAAACAATTCTTTCGGAAACAAACCCAAAATGTCTGCTTATGTACTAAGTATTCCAAGTATTTAAACTATTTAAAGAAAAGTAACAGACTGTTAATGTCTCATTTCTGGGCTAAGGCCCCCTGTTCACTTTAGTTAAAGCTTTAGATCTTATTCCACCACGTTGCTTCAATGCAGATTTGAGGTTACTCATGTGGCAGATTCTCCACCGTTTTCTTTCACCGCCGAGCACGAGATAAATTATAAACACGATTAGAGCATATGAAAAATCAGTGGTAGTTGCCCAGAGCCATCAATTTTCCGTAAAGATTCCTTTAAGGAGGAGGATTGTAGCGCAGTCCACCTAGTTTCCAGATGTGAATGTGAAAGAATTTATGAGTATTATGCAGGTTTTATTCTTTTCCCGGTGAGAATAAGATACTTTGCGATTTCAAAATAAGTGCGTGAATCATTTTGGCTGGGCAAGATTTATCTCACGATCTGCGGTTAAGAGCGGATGGTATAAAGCAAAATTGCATTATTTAATTTAATTATGCAGGAGTTAATCAAGATCAAAGTTAAAATTGCTAATTGTATGCATATCTACATTATAATTGTGAGTTTTGTTTGTTCAAAATCATAAAAGAGTAAATTTTTCTTGATAGAAAATCACAACATGACCTTAGTGTTTTTTATTTTGCTAAAGATTTTTAAGACAAAACTAAATAACTTATTATATTTACAATTAATAATCTAGAGCTGATATTAGGTATTTTCTGTAAATGCTCTTATATTTTATTGTTAGAACGTTAGAAATCTTTTGGTGCATAATAAATACATTTTCTTTTCGGGAAAACCACATCTTCTGTGACATGACACCCATATTTCAAACATACATTTATTTCTTACATAAATCACTTTCTGCGCCACTTTAGAGATGAAAGGTCTATGAAATATCAGCCTTTTTTTAATTATCATATTATAGCTAAAAGCACTACAGCATATTCCTCAGAACAAGTTATTGTAAAATATGGACAACGGATCGCGTATCGCGTATTAGGAACGCTTGGGTCAGATTTGAATTTTTGCTGGCTTTGGTCCCTGTTCACTTGTTACGTCATTTTATTTATATATAATAAAAATAATATAAGTATAATTATATTTAATTAAAGTAGTTAATTATATTAATTGGTGCACCATATAAAGAAAGTAATCAGATGATATTAAATAAAAACTTTCTTTTTAAACTTTAAAAAAAAGTATGGAATGAAATTTATAGCAGTAAGTTATTTTCAGCTTTAAAAGAGAATGTATTTGCTAAAATATAAAATAAATCTATCACAATTTTCAACAAGATTTGTCATTTAAAACCCACCCTTATTAAAAGACGATAGGATTAAATTTGCTCTAATTGTTTATTAGCCAATAAATATTATCATATAATCATAAGATTAATATCAACAATATTAATCTTATGATTATTTCATTAATATATATATATAATTTAATGCTATTCATACTGTCCACGTGTAACTTAATTAATAACAAATTATGTAGTTATGACGTACCAATAAGGAATCGTAAATATTTTTAACTCCACAACCTCCAAGTATACCTGAGCTTACATACCTACATTTATGTGGTATCTGTATAATTAATACGAACCTTATATTATTTAAACTATGTCTGTTATGATCTAGCTATGATGTTAATTCCATTGCACCTCGGAGAATACGTTGAGTAATCAATTGCGGGGAAAATAAATAACAAAATTGATAAAATATTTGGTCGTCACTGTCATCACGATGCTTTGCAGATGTTAAACAACGAAATTGATTGAAACAATTTATTAAAGCGTAGTTATTATATATTATTATCATATATAGTAACATAGTATACGCTCCAACACACAAGGGAGTAGAGAGCGGCGGCGGAAAGGCCTTGGAGGCATAAGAGAGCGTCTGCCGTTTGCTGTCACGACATACAAGTCGTTTTTACTCCCATAGGGTGCTAATAGATGTTTCATATCGAAATCTATTATATTGATATAATGTTCGTAAGAATCTACTTAAATATATCACATAGTTAGGAGATTCCTTGATCCATACAACAGCGTTGTTAAATAAAGAAGGGCGCTAATTTAAAAACCGTCATTTTGTCGGTGGACAGAAAGGTAATGTAATTAATTCTTTATTCATATGTATGACTTGTAATTTGTTAAGTGTGCTCGAAAGTATTATTTGGGTTTTTAAGAGTTTGATAATTACATCATTTATATGATTTGTTGTTCTATTTTTAAAAAGACCAATTCGAGGTTTTTATAAAATCAGTTTCACTCCTGGATGCTAAATATATGTTGATTGAAACGCATGTCATACATTATTTAGTGTTGTTATAAGAATTCTGCAACAACATTGTATTTGTTTTTGTAAATTAATAAGAAATAACATAAGCTATGCTTGTAATAAATATTCAGATACGTTACTTGATGGATTACTCGTGTTGCTTATCTTGTAAAGTAGCTATTAATGTAATTAATTTATTTACTGTCTTATTCTGTTTACATAAAAGTATAGGTCAAAGGCTAT
Organism: Nymphalis io; assembly: GCF_905147045.1. Taxonomy (NCBI): domain Eukaryota; kingdom Metazoa; phylum Arthropoda; class Insecta; order Lepidoptera; family Nymphalidae; genus Nymphalis; species Nymphalis io. Next base: position 11,800,978 of record NC_065899.1, read on the forward strand.
TACTTAATACAATTAGGGCAAAAATAATTCTATCATCTTTTAATAAGGTCGGTTTTTAAATGACACAAACTTTGTTGATAATGGTGACAGATTTGTTTATATTCTAGCAAAAAAATTATACTCTTTTAAAACCGAAAAATATTTAAATAAATACACTGATGTAAATTTCATTCTATATTTTTAGATCTATAGATAGATTTAGATTTACTAGAAAGTTTTTGTTTGGTCTTAGTTGATTATTTTCTTGGTGTGGTAAACCAAATATGAAACTGAAATTTAAGCGAAATCGATGTTAATGATAATACAATCTAGTGTATTAAGTTTAATTGCGTAAGTAGAACTTATTGATTGTACCAATCCCGCCAATGTTGAGTAAAGGTTTCATTGCCCCCTTAAGGTGAAGTTTTAGAGTTTATTCCAATAGGCTACTTCAATGCACCCTGATCGGAGAATACACATGTGGCAGAATTTCTTCAACCAGGGGGCGAATTTTACTAATCTACAATATATACGATAGGTTCCCGATTCCCGATTCAATTTCAATACAACTTAGACTAGTTTCGCAGGTCTCCTGACGTTTTTTCCATCCCCAACATATAATAAAAGCTGTTTTGAAGATATATGGTAACTTAATTATTTCACTGTTTTGTAATTGATAAAAATAATTATTATTTGTTATATCATTTATTGCTTATAACTGATACGTTTTAGAACAGTAGTTATTGAAGTGAAAACATAAAATGTCAATACAATATTTTAATTTAAACTCCTTTTAAAAATGCACTTTTAGGGAGAATTTTCGCAGCGGCTCGGATGTTGTGAACAACTGTAATATATGCGTGCTCTACCATCTTACAGAAAACATTCTGTTGAATTTCTTTTCGTCTCGCGTTATATTTATGTTTTCTTTCCTTGAGGTCTTTATCTGTGAAATAAATAGATTAATATAGTTGTATTCATCGTCGTGTAAGTAACACAGTGTAACTTTATAATTGAATGCAATTAATTTAGTTATTATAATTGCAATGTGTTATAAATATATAAAAATAAAAATACAATAAAGTAATCGAAAAATTAGAATAACGGCTTTAATAAGCTACGATCCTTTAAATTATTTACTTCGTACTCGTTTTTTATTTTTTCATTGGTGTTTGTAAAGCATTAATTGTTGTTTCAATAAACCTGGTTTTTTTTTTTGTGAAATTACGAGTTGTTCTTAATTTTTTATATAGAGAAACTTTTAGGAATCGTGTTTTCATATGTTATAGGACTTAGTTAGTTTTTTGTATGTTATTTATAAAGTGATTGATTAAAAAATTTCATGGTTATGCTGCGCCAAACGAAGTCATTTGAGGTTTTATAGACTTATGGGTCTATAAAACCTCAAATGACTAATAAATTAAAAAAACTGTTATTTATTCAATTATAATAAGTTGTTTTTGTGAATGACATGTATTTGGCCTTTTTTTATAGAATAGGTACGCGGACGAGCACATAGGCCACCTGATGGTAAGTGGGCACCAACACCCATAGATATTGGCATTGTAAGAAATGTTAACTATCGCTTACATCGCCAATGCGCCACCAACCTTGGGAACTAAGATGTTATGTCCTTTGTGCCTATAATTACTCAATATTCAAACCGGAACATATTAATACAAAGTACTGCTGTTTTGCGGTAGAATATCTGATGAGTGGGTGGTACCTACCCAGATGAGCTTGCACAAAGCTCTACCAGTAACTACGACTTTATATAAATATTACTACTAGGACTATGTATAAATCACTTCAAAGTAAATTTTCACTTGTCATATTATAATAAATACATATAAAATACATATTTATTTGTTACTTCATGTTTTATTAATAAACTAAAGCTAGAAACTCTAAATCCTTACCGTCTTCTAACGCTCGGCTCAGTTCCGGGCTGAGAGTTACTTCTGGCTCATTGACAGCTTGACATGTCAGTGTTTCGGAGCCAACTTCGAAATGCTCAACGCCTTTGTCATCGACCTTAAAATCATATCCATATTTAGCTGTTCCCAACGCAGCTGTAATAGAATTAATATTTATTGTATGGTGATATTGAAATATTGTAAATTTTAATATATATTTATCAGATTTACGATAATGCCTTTCATTTCACGGTACTGATTTATGGATGGGTGTTTTACCCGTCGGTCAAGACTAATATATCTTTTTTGCTTAAGAAGGTCTTAAGGGTTAATTCGGGTGTTTATATTAAGAATTATTATCGCCTCATTATTTCTCATTCGCTTATCACATTCATGCTTGGAAATGATTTAGGATTAATAGGTAGACTTGTAAGGTTGTTTTTATTTATAAGTAAGGAATCTGGAAAAAAGGCGAGCTGATGTTAAGTGGTTACCTACTATCGCCCTCAAAAATTGGCGCCGTTAGAAATGTTAACAATTGATTATCAATGCGCCACCAAGCTTGGAAAGTAAGAAGTTATGTCCATTGTGCCTGTGTTTTTTGACATTTGGTCACTCGATCTTTAAATCAAAACACAACAACGTGTAGTAGTATTGGGATTGCCGCGCTTTTGTAGTCCATCACTTATGTTTGCTGAAGCCCGTGTGGATGACTTCTATGCCATTATTAGAAAGAGAGCAGCGTCTATAATGGCTAGGATGCGCGGAGATTCTAACGGTATCCTGAATACATTGATGCTGAAAATGGATAATCTATTTGTTAAACATGGGGGAAACTTCATGTATTAACTCGTTGTTTTAGACCGCTTATGTATGTTAAATAATAGTTAATATATGTTCTAACATAGTTTTTAAGTTTGTACTAACTAACAAAACTATGGATATTTATCTGTAAATAAACATTTATTATTATTATAATATAATAGCCGGTTTAATTGCGAAGAACCGGCAAGTCGCTGTTTAGCTTCTCTTTCCTACCAATTAAATAACAAAGGTGTTTTTATAAAATACCATATTATATATATCCAAACGATCATCGAATTCTAATTCCATGCTTATGTATAATCTTTATCTATGTAATCTTGTATTGAGCCTCGCAAAGAAGTTTGACATCAACAACATACGCATATAAGGATAGATATTGTATGTACCCGAAGTAATCGAGGGGATTAAATGACAAATTAAATAGAATATCTTTATCTCGTTCACGAAACTTTATTAAATTTAATCAAATCATGTAACATTGACAATATGCCTACTTATTATTTACAAAAAAAAAAAACAGAGCACGATTTAGAAACATCAACAAACTAAGTAACGCCATCTAGCGACATACAATATGAAAATGTTTTACGTTAAGCAGATGTAATAAGGACGAGTAGATGCATATAAATAAGCACTCAAAGAAATGAAAGATTTAACTAGTGACCGTTTTAATTTAAGTTAACCATATAACTTGGTTTTAGAGAAATGGAGAATCCTCACTGAGGACAGAAGACTAATCGCTGACGTCCGGATTGGACGGGGTTCGCCACAAATAGTTGCTCTCAAGTAACACACATTTGGAGTTTCTCTTATTTGAATTCAGTTATTGCATTTTTCGACACAAACATAATATATTCAATGCAAGCAAAAATATAGTATAATTATTATATATAGTATAAATATAGTATAAATATTATAATACAGTAAATTATGTTTATGTAAATAATTCTTCGTACGTGTATATGCCACTGAACTGGACTGATTTTGATAATATTTTGAGTGTTTTGATTGGACCCGGTATATGTCACTATGATCATGTTCCAGGATATTTTTTTCATCCGTACGAAGTCTGGATTGGCAGTTAGTATATATAATTAGAACGTACTAATTATGATGTAAACAAGACTTAATACAAATTAACGAAAATACACGATTTCAAAAGATTGTCTTGTAGCATTGTACCCCCAACTCGCTGGTGCTATTATACCTCTTTGATAATATTTATTTATTTATTTAATAAAAATAAAATAATATATTATAGTTATAGCGATAACGCTTGGTATTGGTAACCACATAGATTTACAAATAACTAAATCTAGGTACTTGATTTATTTATTATCCAGTATATTTTGATAATCCACATTAATTTGTCATTTGTTAATTATAACTGGCAATTAAAATTTATGAATTCATTTGATTACAGTGATTCTAAAATTTCATAATGCGATTAAATTATAATCAAAATATATATTATTCAAGTACTTTGAATCGTCATTTATAATAGTATTAATTTATCCTAAGGGTTGTCTGGAAGGCTTGGTTGATAGAGAATGCCTTCAGGCATTAAGTCCGTATTTTGTTCCAATTACATAGTTTTGGATATTGAAGTTGAATATGTAAATAATTAAAGAAACTGTAATACATATTGATTTCAGGTTTTTGTATTTTTTTGTTAAAAAACGATATTACCTTAAACAATATAGTACATGATCGATCTAATAATTAGTTATAAAAAAGTTTTTTTTTGTGAAGAATTGCGTTTTCTCTGGAAAGATTTTTCTATATAAATAAACCATTAAAGCAAAAACTTATCGAAATACAAAATTTGCGAAAAATCGTTAAAGCTGTTTCCGACATAGTCTTGTGTATATATATACAAGAATTGATCATTTGATAATATAAGATATAACTGACTATCATCAAACAGAGAATTATTTATAAGCCATAGAGATTTGATGTTTGGACCTTTGTTTAATTATAAAGAGGCTAATAAAAAAAGTTATCTGCGTTTTTTTTAAATCTTCACCTTCATCGAATAAATCCGTTTCGTCTTTGCACACCAAGACATTACATATTCATGATATACCTCTTAAGGATAACACAAACGCGTTAAGTTAACGCATTATATATTTTTATTTATAACTTTCTGTGGGCGAAGCCGTGACGGGTAGAGTGCATATATATTACAGGTGATATCTACAGTTATATTGAATGATGAATGATCTCCGAGAAACCTTTAAAACGAAGCTGTGTTTATAATTTACCGATAAAAAACTGCACTTGTCATACTCCCTAGCTCTCAAATCCGATGGGACATGGTTGGAGAGTTTTTCAACATTTCATTCACTCGCTCACTAGTTAAATTAACAACAATATTCAAATTGCAGTGTTTCGTTTTAAATGATTCCGTGGTTGGAAGCTTATTGACTATGTAGTACGTCGTTACGACAGCAACAAGAACACACACAGCACTCGCATGCCGCAATATATGACGTTATCATATTATTATATTGAAGTAATGAATAGTTCTGAAAAGAACTGTTTATTTGGAACAAGAAGCAGCATGCAATGACGTAGTCTGTTGTAATGTCAAGCTCTTAAAAGATCTAACGCCACCTCATAAAACTATTTTAAAAGTTACTTTCATTTCTTACAGTGCAAGTGTTTGAGTCAAGATTATCCAGTGGTTGAATCGTAATGGTTATAATTCATCTCGTACCCGGTGGTGAAGGAAAACATCGCGAGGAACCCTGTCTGTGTTGGGCCACTAATTCGCATTGACCACTGTGATGGCTTTCACTACCCCCTCACTAGAAGAGGCTAGCGTTTGCCCGGGCTAAGTTATTTTACAGGTTGCCGTGGAACATTTATAGGATGTTACTTTACAGTGTATCGCTAAAGGCAACCAGTTGATATTAGATGGCCAGTTGCTTTGTCCACCTTCCTTTATAAAAAAATAAAATCCTGTATGTCGATGATCCTACATTCAAATATTACTTACTTCCTTTAATTGTATAAGCACCGCTGAATGATTTTGATACTTTGTTCAGTTCAATTGTGACGTCTCCGACTATGACCAAATCCGCCCGAGTTTGTAACACAACTGATTTGTCTTTTGTGTTCATTCTGTAGAAATTGAATAATATTATATATAAATAGAATATACAATGTCAAAGTGTATTCTTAAGATTAAATTACACGCACAGGGCTGTAATAGCTTAGGCGCCTTTGTTACGCCAACGGAATTACTATAGTACGTTTTATTACGAATGTAGTAGTCCGGAATTCCTACTAAGTATATATATAATTATATCTAACCCTCTGTGTTATGTGTATATAGAATATTTCATACATTTAAGACGTTTATCTCATAATATATATATTATGAATAAGTGTGTATTATAAAAAAATTTCACCGAACCATCTTGTTACAATAATTATCAGACTTTCTACATCATTTTTTTAGGTATCATTCATTTTTTTAAATCATTTTTTTAAATATCTTGGCATATTAAAGCACTTGTTCAATTTAAAAAGCTTTAGTAGAATTTGAAATAGTTTAGTAAATAACAAAAATCATATAGATTAAAAATGAGTATCGCATACTTTTTTAATTTTATGAAAATATCTTTTGAAAACATAATGTTATGTGATACATGTATGTGTTTGTATATACATTATACAATATATTTGTTTAATAGTTAATTTAGAAAAGATACCAGATTACGATTATCAATAGAGCAGTATCGCAAGTGGTCCTGCGAAATTTATCTATATAACAACACACATTTTTACATTTAAAACATGTGTATAAGATTTTTTAAAACTTTGTATACAGTAACAGTAACTGGTAATGTCCCATTGCGGGGCTAAGGCCTCCTATCCCTTTTTGAGCAGAAGGTTTGGAGCTTATTCCACCACGCTGCCCCAATGCGGGTTGGTGGAATACACATGTGGCAGGATTCCAGTGAAATTCGACACATGCAGGTTTCCTCGCGATGTTTTCCTTCACCGTAAAACACGAGATGAAATATAATCACAAATTAAGCACATGAAAATTTAGTGGTGCTTGCTCGGGTTTGAACCCACAATCATCGGCTTCGAATATAACCAATATAATAATTCAATCAGTTGTTTTTCAAATTATATTTTATAAAATGAAGATTTCTCTTGTTTTATTAATTATTCGTGATATATACCAAAATTGCTTTGTAAAATGTTGTCCATTGTTTTTTATGAAATTTCAGGACCCTTAAAAACGTACTTGAAATCGGAAAACTTCTGGTTTTTCAGTCCTGTTACTGTGAGATTTTTGTAACGTAATATCGTTTCTGCCTTATCACTCAATTTAATGTCAAGGCTGGGCACGAATAACGGGTCGATAGGTTTTATGTTGTATTCCGGTATGCCTTTACATGTTTTTTCCAAAAATTGCTGTGTGGTTTTACTTAGACACTCCGTGTCATCCATATCGCAAGCTATAAGCAGTGAACCTGTGAACAATAGAGGGAGTTATATCCATAGCTTTACTGTGTGGTAGGGCTTTGAGTAGGTACCACCCAATCATCAGATATTCTACCAACAAACAGCAATATTTGATCTGTTGTATTCCGGTTTGATGGGTCAGCTCAAGAAACTCATCCTTTTTTATTCAATATTAATGATCGTTTACAATTATTTGTGAAAATCATTTATTCCAAAAATGTGCTGTCATCGGTTAACTTCAAATGATAAATTAGTATTTAATAAATTAGTATTTATCATTTGAAGTTAACCATTCAATAATTTAATTGAATTAAACTTTTTTTATAAATATGATTTGATCGTTATCAAATAATTTAGATCAATATGATTATATATATATTTAATTTCAAATATAAAATCTCGTACCTCCATCACAAAGAACACAAGTGGCGAATAAAAGGACCAATGCACTTGAAAACACCATATTGTATGTTTAAACCAAACAAACGACTGATATCTAACTAAAAACGTATCGTTATGAACACGTCCACTTTATGTACATTATGATTGTGTCAGTGCAAATATCGTTATAAAGAAAATAACTCCGATACATAGGTCAGATATTATCACACATGACCGGTAGATACGTAGTAACTAAGGATTATAAATATTAATAAGCAACTTACGATTGCCTAGTGTCTGTCGCTCTCGTTGTTTAGCAGTTGTTTAGTTAAATATTGATTTCTCTCTCTGTCATCATTGATTTGAAATTCGAAGCAAGAGATTGGGTTTAACTAATTGACCCCCGAACATGTAGGTTTTGACCTTTCAAATCTATTAAAAGTTAAATTGTTTTGTTTAATCATAAGCCTAAGGATGGGAATTTTCGATTTGTTTGCATAATTATTGTACTTTGAAATTGCTTGGTATTTTGCAACGGTGAAATTGGAAAATATACTTAAAGCCAATTAGGAACCAATTAGGAATCAAAGCCATTAAGGAATCGTATATTTATTCGTACAACAATGTGGTGTTGTGGGTGGTGGTGAACACTTGCCACCAGGTGGCTCATCAGTCTGTCCGCCTACATATATTATAAAATATATTTATAAATAATTTGTATGCATATCGTCTAATAAATATACAGCCTATCTTTATACTATAAGAGATTATTTAAAAGTTACCTTAAGCGAAGATCGCTTGATAGGTCGCTTCAAACTTCTCTCCTTCTCTAACTCTATCTTTACCCTCAAGAGAAGATTAGCCTTTGTCTATAAGTGGTGAGAAGCGCTATTACTGAAGGTATAGATATAAGTATTAAAAAGTAAAGAGTTAGTTCGAGGCATATTACTAAAAAAAGTATCTGAACGTTACTTTAGTACTTAAATTATTATTGTTTTACTTATAAACTTTGCTAAGTGACTGTTCAGTAAAACACTGAGTTATCTCTTTCTGTCATTATTGATTTGACATACGAACGAATGACACAGCACCGTTCAACTAATCACCCACTAATGAACGTTTATAAATAAGGCCGTTAATCCTTAAATATCAATTCAATATCATATTGTTATAATTTAAAAAAAAAGATGTCGAAAGTATTTTATTTGTGACGATACCCAGTCATAAAAATGACAGAGGGAAGTCGTCAAAAAATAAATTCATTTCCATTCATTCACAATTGAATAATACCGTCGCTATCGGGGCCGTTGTGTTGATAACTTTCGACTCTTACGATAATGTACTCACAGTGGATAACTTGACTTTTTATTATCATAAAAATAAAGTATTTGCTTAATTATTTCGTACAAATATAGAGTAAAATTTTAATATCCATTCAATTAGATACGTTTAATAAAATCAAACAAGAATTCCAAAATAATGTAAAATTGAAGTTCGTGTAGTGTTATTAGCAATTTAGTAATTTAAGCGACAACTGATTTTTTATTATCTAGAAGGAAAAAAATGCCCAGATTCAAGAAGATAAGCAAAATTTAGACACTTACGATCTCTAACATTGTTAATTTGATAGCTGTGAGCACTAAGGTGTCATATCACTTGTAATTACACTGGCTCACCCATTTATCCAATTTACAAAGTACTAATGCTTGTTAATCCCCACAAAGCATTACCACAAGAGTAAACAAATATTCGAGTGTCTTATCCTGAAAATATCGAGAAAATATTGCTATTCTTATCACAACGAAGGTCTCGGTCGTAAAGGATATCGTTACTCGGGTATCAGAGCAAGCTTATACGTTATATTACTGAATTGCCTTTAGCAGCTCAACTTTTCTTTGAATAATAAAAGAAAAAAAGCATACTTTAATTCACTAAAGGTATTGTTTTTTATATTTTAAGGTATTATTTAATATCATATATGTATTTATAATAGATAGTCAATCGGAAAGTCGTGGGATGCTATTGAAAATTCCTTAAGTGAAAAATCAAACAACTTCTAATTGACGCGTCCTAACCCAGAGTCGAAACATTCATTAACAATAAAGTATGTATTTACTTTTTTAGTATAATAGATTAGAATCTTTTATTAAATGAGATCAAAAAATGGTAATTACCTCTCAATCCGGTGCATTTTTTAAGTTTTTTTTCGTTTTCTATCTATCTCGATATTTATGAACTGATTTGGATTTTTTTTGTTTGGTTCCATTTAAATAAAAAAAACAGATCTATTAAAAGTAATTTAACGTTATGTGACTTTTCTTATATATTTTAAATCGTAGTTTTATGTCTTACATACATTTCATGAAACCAAAAGTTGTTCAATATTTCTACTGTTTAATAATTCTGTGGCTTCTCTTAGGCTCGCCTGTGATACGTACAGGATGTTTTAGTAGTCTCTTTGACGGTTCTATTTCAAACAGTCACAAACAGGTGCTTGCAACAGCCTACACGCAGTGTAAGTACATTATACAGGCAAGAATAAGTCGCTTGATTTTGTGCTAATTAAGCTATCATTTCCTAGAGATTTTCAAAAAATATACAACCTATTCTTATAGGTTGTTTTGGAGAATAACTGTGTAAGATCGGACGCGAATCGTCGGCGATGTGCCACCACTGTGGTACGGATCGAGACACCGCTCAGCATACGCTGGAGGCGTGCCTTGCGTGGAATGCGGAGAGGGAGATCCTGGTACGCGAAGTCGGACAAGACCTGTCCCTGCGAGCAGTCGTGTTGGCGATTCTCCGCAGGGAATCGGCGTGGAGGGCCTAGCCTCCTTTTGTGAGACCGTCATGGTCCAGCAGGAGACGGCGGTGAGCTTAAAAGATAGGGCGTAATCCTGGGGCCATGGATGCGTGAGGTGGGGGCCTCGCCGTGTCTTATTTCAGACGGCCCTCAGGAGGAAGGCAGCCGGGATGGCCTTGCGCTGCCGTACGTTCTAGTGAGGAGTGTGGGGGCCGAAATTACCTTCGCCCCCTGAGGAGAGCTCCGCCGAGCCCAAGCGGAGCAAAGCACGGGAGAGGCTGCGGATGCGTTATATCAACACGATCCCGCAGCCTCTCCGATCCGTAGCGAGGACGGCCACCGCAGTGGTTTTAGTGGGTAAGAATCCTACATAACCCAATTCCCCTCCCCCATGAGCTAGGTACCTTTCTGAAGGTTTCCACTGCGTGAAAAAAGGGTACCGCTGCTTTTTATTAGACATCGGTGTGCATGCTCGGCGCCGGCGAGTCCACATACCCCCCACTTTATGTGGGGGAAACACGTGTGGGAGGGTTTGTGTCTACGCAAAAAAGGTTTTAACTCTGCAGGCTTTTTTTACATTGAGTGTGACTAAGGGTACTGAGGATATCCTCAGCCGATCCTATCCTCGCTCCTTCGGTGGGATGGGAAATATATATTTGTTTTGTTACATAATCTTGTAATATTATATAGTTATATAACTGATAATCACTGTGTATTGTAATCTAGTTTTGGTTTGATTGGACGTGTCTATCACTTATTTATCTGTCTAATTTTTTTCTCTCCAAGGGATAAACATGCCATTTATATAATATATAATAAGTTATCCTATGACGTTTTTTTTATGTATTTTTTTCTGGAACGAATGTCATTATCTTAAACGAATGTCATTGATCTGAGAACTAAAACTCATTCATTAGTTCTACTATCCTTGTTCACGTCATCGTTTTGTGTTTTGAAGGGCCAATTGGCATCACATTCACGTGCCAACAATAGCGTTTGGGCGTGTAAGCCTTATGTATGACTGTAAACGTGTTTGGAACATTTGAGACGTGTTCAATTTAACAGAGAAATAAAATTGTTACGACTAAAGGTAAGCCAATAAGTGGTTTGCGAATTTTTTATTGTGCACGGAGCTAAAACCGAAAGTTACATATTGATTGAAGTGTGAAGTGATAATTTTGTAGTCTTGAAATCTCGTTTACAATAAAATATAGTAGGTACTAGGTAGATAGTTATTATTAATCATATATGTTTAAAAGAGATAAATTTTATGAATATATTTAGCTACTATATCAAATTCCTTTATTCAACATAGAAGCATCACTTATTTATTGATTGTCAAATGAGAAACTACCATCGGTTGAGAAATTAAATATCCGAAACTCAATCTTTGTACCATGCTTTTTAATTGCTTACAAGTTTTTATTTAAAAAAAAATTGGTGCCTTGATATTGGAGTTATAATAATTTGACGAATAAAGATTATAAAGCCGTTATTATTGTACTCATTGCCAACTCACTTGTAACTAATTAATGCATAATCGTTACAATAAATATTACAATTAACAATAAAAACTTACATAAGCCAATACACCTGTAGCCCAGTAAGAGCCTGTGAATGTCCCACTGCTGGGCTAAAGCGTCCTCTCCCTTTTTTCAGAAGAAGGTTTGGCGCTTATTCCACCACGCTGCTCCAATGCAGGTTGGTGGAATACACAAGTGGCAGAATTTTAGTGAAATTAGACACATGAAGGTTTCCTCACGATGTTTTCCTTTATCGTCAAGCGCGAGATGAATTATAATCACAAATTAAGCACTGGAAAATTCAGTGGTTCTTGCCCGGGTTTGAACCTACGGTCATCGGTTAAGATTCACGCGTTGTTACCACTGGGCCATCTCGGCTATCTTACCACATATCTCATACTTTAGTAGTCATTAAATATAAAACCATACTGACATACTTTAATTATAAATTATATTGACTGCGGATCACAATTAATACATTTAAGCGCAAATTAATCTTTCAGAGAATCGTTTTCCCATCACATTGCATTCCTGGAATCCGAATTAGTTGTTCCCTTTCATGTTTCAATCAATCTATCCAAGCAAAATGGGCCAACTTAGAGAATGTGGGTTAGTAATTAATTCTTGTAAATCAAAAGTGGTGTCTAAAACTCATAACTGCAACTCATAAGCCGAAATTAAATAAACTCTATTTACATGCAATGTGATAACATCATATCCAGCTTACGCCGGCTTATTTAGTCTACAGACATTCAGACGCTATAAATTTAAATACTTAAGTCGTAGTGACTTAAGTATTTAAATTAGTGTATATTTTAATAAGTTTACTCTTTGAATTATTTGAAGGTTGAGGCATCCCTTAATGGTAATTAAAATTGAGTAATGAATAAACTGAATGTTTTGTACATTCAGTTACACTTTTTAATTTTTGATTTGACATTAATGTTTGTTATACTAATATAACAAACATTATAATATAATATATATATAATACATTATATAATATAATACATTATATTATAATAGTTGTATATACAATATATTAAGTTTTATATTAAGTCATTAGGTTACGAGCTGATGATTTTCAAACGTCTTAATAGATCGTCATAATTTAATTATCTTAATTTTTATAATAATAATATAGCTTAACTTACTAAGAACCGTACGATCACATAACGTTTCAAATAAAAAAAATAGCACCCAATTCGGTCTATTCGAGCTAAAATGTCACAGAAAGACAGTACGTGCACGTGTGGGTTCGTGCGTGCGTACGTGCGTGCGTATGTATGAGCGTGAGTGAAAATAATTTAATGCTAAATATGTAAATAATCATTAAAAAATAATTTAATAAATCGTTCTGAGCGTATTGTGCATGTATTTTCTTTTGGTGGGGATTTATGCGACTTGCTTGTGTGTGCACCAGTCATTCATCATATTTCTTATAGTGATAATGTGCAAGGAATAAGTTGGTTACTTATAACCGAGTAGCACAATTGCTCAAAAAAATTTAAGGAATTTAAATGTAATCTAGTCCTAATGTAAAATATGTAACAACAAGCATAGCTATATTGATATATAGCCTTAAATAACCTTGAATAACTTTAATATCGCAGTTTTGAGACTAGAGTTGAGAGTTGAATCACTGAGTTCCTTAATTTAATCTTAATCCGCGTGCAACTTGTCGGTGCGCTACGGCTGCCATTCAAAGGAGGCTTACTTAAAATTCGACATTATAGACTTATGATAACAATTCATGTAAATGCTCCTACATTATATATATGTAATGTTAGCATATTTATTTAATTTTATTTCATTCCTATTTATGTGTAAAATATTATTAGTACAATAGATTTAATTTCAGTAACATATTGTTTACATCCGGTTTTGACAAATCAAACCGCAATAACAAGACCGCAATAATTCAATCAGAAAAAAAAATTAATCGCGGAGATGTAAGGAACTAGTAAAAATTCTTATCATATCAATATTGATGGTTCTTGTGAGTAATCAAAAACATAAACGTAAAATGCTTTACGTGCTTTTCGAGGCACAGGAATGTATACACTTCCAACTTCTAGACTGCGGGCTGCTACTGAGAATTTTCTGATAGAAAAACCCAAGAATTTTTTTTTGGCCCGACCTGGGATTTGAACCCAGGACCTCCGGGTCTGCGGCCTTACATCAAGACACTAAACCAACGAGGCATATTTTATAATAACTATCGCAACATTTATAAATAACAATTGTTATTATATTTCTAGAATAACATGGTATTTTTATGATTATATCAAAGACTTAGGTAACAAATAGATAGAACTGTTGACATTTTATTGTCTTGTCTATTTCACGGAGATAAAAGTGAAAGGAAACGTCAGTGTGATGCGATTTCTCATCTCACGATCAGTTTCGAAATGTTTGGGGAATTTAATATTTATTTGTAATAAAACTTTATATGTAAAACGAAATCTTGTTAATTATATCAAGTTAAAATACATATCTATAGTAAAAAAATAATGTGTAATGTCCCCCTTTGGAGGAGATGGTTCGATGTTTATTCCACCACGTTGCTCCAATGCGGGTAGGTAGATATGCATGAGGCATATTTTCATCCGACAGATTCCGGACTGAGCCCGCATATAGCCCAATATGATACAATATTTGTTTCAAAAAAACGAAGGGAAGAACACTGCAATACTGAACGGACCGATTGTGGACGGTCAACACATATAATAATATTTACATTTTCTTTTTTTAATATATATAATATAAAATGTCCTTTAAGATTTACGTTTAAAATCAAAACAGACAATTAGACGTAAAAACACGCATTGAAATGAAAGAAATATAATCATCTACAGATGATCGTGACAATGCTCGAATTGATATTTTTCTTCCACCTCACCACCGTACATTGGCAGTACGGGTACTCGCACTTGCGCGAGTGACGCAGCTAACCTTACGCATTGTATTATGTGTATGTATGTACAGTTGCTGTATATATGCTGTTTACTGGCGGTAGAGCTTTGTGCAAGCTCGTCTGGGTAGGTACCATCCACTCATCAGATGTTCTAACAAGCAACAACAACAGTAGTACTTGGTATTGTTGTGTTCCGGTTTGAAGGGTGAGTTAGCCAGTGTAATTACAGGCACAAGGGACTTAACATCTTAGTTCCCAAGGTTGGTGGCACATTGGTGATGTAAGCGATGGTTAACATTTCTCACAACGCCATCGTCTATGGGCGTTGGTGACCACTTACCATCAGGTGGCTCATATGCTCGTCCGCCTTCCTATTGTATAAAAATATATATATATCAATTAGGTATTAAATAAAAATTTTAACAAAATGAAAAAGTATACATATCCTATTTCTATTATTATTTTACAAAAATAAAATTAAAATGTTAAAAAATAAAAATATTCAAATGTGCCAAAAGTTCCATATTTCGAAAGCACGCCCGTTTATGCCTCACTGATTTTCTTATTCGATTTTGGAATTAAATTTTTCCGTAAAAAAATTGAATACAGTGTAACATCAATATAACAAAAATGAAGGGAAGTAAAAAATCTTCGTTATACCAAGTTATTTGTTACAATGAGGTTTGTTATATAGAGACAACTCGTACGTTACTTACTTATTTATTATTTCTCTCGCCATTGTAACTGTCAAACTAACAACAGTGACAAACTGAAGTGTACATTACTTGGCATCAAACAACAATGATTGTCTTACGAAAAATTTAACTTGTCTAAAACCTGTCGAGACATTAATTATTCAGGAATTGAGCGTGAATGATTGATTTGATACGTTATGTAAAGGTTATTAGTTGACAAAATTAATTAAATAAATGTAACTGTACTGTGTACTGGTGGTAGAGCTTTGTGCAAGCTCGTCTGGGTAGGTACCACCCACTCATCAGATATTCTACCGCAAAACAGCAATACTTGATATTGTTGTGTTCCGGTTTGAAGGGTGAGTGAGCCAGTGTAATTACAGGCACAAGGGACATAAAATCTTAGTTCCCAAGGTTGGTGGCGCATTGGCTATAAGCGATGGTTGACATTTCTTAGAATGTCAATGTCTAAGGGCGTTTGGTGACCACTTACCATCAGGTTGCCCATATGCTCGTCCACCTTCCTATTCTATAAAAAAAAAAAAAAACTAATACTTGCAATGTATATTCTGTAATGAATGAAAATTCGTTATAAAGAGGTTTCTGACAAATGTATTCGTTATGGACAGGTATATTCTGTATTGGCCCGTACGGGCAATTTCCCCTATGATTTCAAAGATTTTGTTAAATCGAGGGAGTCGTTATATTGAGGCTCGTTATATTAAGGTTGCACTGTAATATGTTCTATGTAATATGTTAAACAAAAGCCGAGATGGCCCAGTGGTTAGAACGCGTGAATCTTATCCGATGATCGTGGGTTCAAACCCGGGCAAGCACCACTGTATTTTCATGTGCTTAATTTGTGATTATAATTCATCTCGTGCTTAACGGTGAAGGAAAACATCGTGAGGAAACTTGCATGTGTCTAATTTCATTGAAATTCTGCCACATGTGTATTCTACCAACCCGCATTGGAGCAGCGTGGTGGAATAAGCTCCACAACCTTCTCCTCAAAAGGGAGAGGAGGCCTTAGCCCAGCAGTGGGACATTAACAATCTGTTACTGTGTAATATGTTCAATAGATGTTTACAAAGTCAGAATAAAGGCGATCACGTTAAGTCAAGTCAAGAGCTCCCACAGGAATGAAAATGCACTACACGAAACTACATACTTAGAATAAATTTGATTTAGTTATCAGTGTTTTGTATGGGATGTGACTCGCATATTGAAGGGGCAACCTTTTCCAATGATTGTTCTAATTAGCACACTTGACGCCTTCTAAAGAGATCAATAAATTTAAACTGAAATTAAATTGATTAAAAAGAGCCTAATTACCCAAGAATATATTATATTAGCATTAGGTGATATGATCATGTAGAATGGATACAAGAGGAAGAATTTGTATTGATTATAAATACATTTATGATAGAAACAGTGACAAATATTGTTTCAGCACAAGATTTAAAAAAACTATTAACACAAATTCACCGATTCTACAAAGTAAACCTATAGTAACAAAAAAGTAGTGCTTCCCTTTTCAAGATGTTTGCTTATTTAATAAACTTTTTCAACTTACAAACCTAAGATCTACTTGAATAAATATATTATAATAATATAATGAAACAAATATAATGTAATATTTTGATTTGACTTGTAGATTAAATATGATACCGAGAGGTACGGATGCGATTATCTTTAAGCAGATTCGATATTGTGTTACATGGAATGGGCTGTGAATAGGAGACGAAGCTGTATTTTCAGATAGATAAGAATGATTTATTCGCATACTCGATCCTATTTTCAGCTCCGCGTAAATGTTGAACGGTTAGATTGAGAAATAAACAACACAAGCCATGTCAGGTTAAAACCTTTCCGCAAAACAAACAGTAGTTTATAAGTAACGAAATGTTTCTTTAATCAGATTAAAATTAGTTTTTCTATTGATTTGGTTCTCGCATTAACTATAATTGTAAGCTCCTTCGGTTAAGTATGAATCAAATAATAAATCAGTTGAAATAAAGCAATAAACATCACTGTCAATGAAAATAATTAAAAATTGCTTTTAAAACCAGTAAAATTAATTATAATAATTTTTTTGTCCGCAGTACTAAATGTGTATGAAAAATTCAGCTCATACAGCATCAAATAATTCGAAAGGAAAAAATGAAAACAGTAATGAATTAATATCGTTCGTGTTCAAAACGCCTTGTAAAAAATTAAACAACAACTAAATGCTAAATTGCTGTGCTATTTTTATCAGGCGTCTTTGGAGTGAGTTATTTTTTTTAACGTTTATTACCGTCAAGAACTCTTAAAAATTAAGGCTAAATGCAAAATGTAAATGCAGTGTAAAATGTAACTTTTTATTCGAATATAAGATAATATATAAACAATTTATTCCACATTTTTGCACATTTAATCACAGGAAATAAATAATGATCGCTTAATATCTAAGGCAAGGAATATTATATTACTATTATTAAGAGGTTAGCTTTCTTAGTTTGTTTTTCCGTATGAAACTTTTAGGCACCTTGTTTTAAAATGGACATAGGCTATCTAGGTTGTAAGTTGCCAATATTATAACAGATACTTGAAAACATATGTTAAAAAACAGGTGAGTTTTGTGTGTGAATAAAATAAAAGGTAACTTTATTTTAGTTTATTGGTCATGCTATATATATCTAGACACAACAATGTTGTTTATACATTTGCATATAGAAATTTTATGGAGTATGTCGTGTGTATTTTATTTATTCGTTGACTTTTAATGTAATGGCTTTTTGATTGATTATGGCTCTAGATTCGGGATGACCCGGATGATCACTAACAATTCAATCTTAATCGAAGATAAGAGTTTGAATACGGGCCAGCAGTATTGCAATAACACAAGGGACATTACAAATTAGTTCCCAAGGTTGGTGGCACTTGATGCAAAGAATGGTTAATATTTCTTACAGCTACAATGTCTATAGGCGATGGTTGCCATTTACCAACAGGTGGTCCATCTGCCCGTCCATCTTCCTATTGTTTTTTTAATTTAATGTGCTTAATATTTGTATTTCAACTTGTATTCGAAAATGAAGGAAAATATGAGGATACCGCAAACACCGGCATGAATTGGAAGAAATTAGGCTTTTAGGTGTTTCGAAGAAAGGAGCTTATTCCGGAACGGTGGAATTAACTTCAAAGTTTAACCTTAAGGTAAGAGGTGGCCTTTACCGAAAATTATTAAACACTTTAGGCTGTTACTTACAAAACTGTTATTGTTTTGTGAAATATAATAAAAAAAGGTTGTCCCTTCGCTTAGTAGCTACGTTATAAATAAACTTTCGCACGATCTTACAGTAACGCAATATAAATTTTAATAGCCTTCTTGAAAATCTTTGTTAGTCCTACAAAACAGTGAAAGGGAAATATTTAAATGTTAGGAAAATTCGATTTTATAATCTTATTGCATTCAAAAAACGGTATTTGAGACCATATATATGTACTTAGTGGTAAGGCTTTGTACAAGCCCGTATGGTACCATCTACCCACCAGGTACCGCATAACTGTCTTTGTGTTGAAGAGTTAGTGAGGCAGTATAACTTCAGGCACAAGGGACATAGCATCTTCGTTTACAAGGTTAGTGGGACATTGGTGATGTAAGGAATGGTAAATATTTCTTATATCGCCAATGTGTGGGTGGTGAGCGTTTACCATCAGCAAGGCCCATTTCATAAAATATTTATTTACATCGTAATCAAATTGTATTTATTGTTTTATGTATATAATAATAATAATAACAATATCCTGGGACATTATTCACACAGGGCCATCTGATCCTAAACTAAGAAGAGCTTGTACTATGGAAACCAGACAACTGATCTACCACAAACTACTTTTCTTTTGTTAATACATACTTTATAAATAGTTACATCCAGACTCAGGACAAACAGACATGTTCATGCACACAAATATCTGTCCTGGGTGGGAAAACCACAACCTTTGGCGTGAAAAGCAAGTATCTACCAACCATGCCAACCGGCTCGTCAAAATCGTTAAATATTTACAATAGAAAGTATTGAGTGTCTCTACGGATGACTTAACAGGCGCTTTGAGGCGTGGAGAAACTTATGATGTCATGCTACGTGCTCGATCGTGTGTTTATTTACCCTACCCCAAGAATATTACTTCAACATGTATTACATCATTAAACGTTTTTTACATAACTGTGAATTATGAATTGTCACACGTGTTTTTGATATAAACTTGTTAGTATATTTTTATTTCAAATACAGAAGGATTTTTTAGTCAAATCAGGTGCGAACAAAAATTAAAGATATGATTCACTGTTTTGCCCGAATATTCCGACATCTATTGATAAAAAGATAAACCAAAATATTCAAATTGAGCAATATTTATTAATAATAAATATTTACACTAACTTCCGCAATGAAGTCGTGCATCTGTTACAATCGGTTGACCCGTTTCGGATAACTGCCAATAAATGTCATCGAAACCCTCACAGCTTGTTGAAATGTTTTATGGACTATAAATTTGAACTTTGAAGGCCCGCAGAACTTGTGCTTGTCCAGAACTTTGAAGTTATATTTGTGGAAGGGATCTGAATCGGATTGTTTGATGTAAACTTCGTCTGTTGCATGTGTTATACCGTTTGTATAACGCTTGCTGATTTCACTATTAAAAGTTTGAATAAAGATGTTCAGAATATTTGTTTGATCGATGATGATGATCGAGTAGCTGACATATGATTATTCTACTGCTGAACTTAAAAACTTTTTATTGCTATATTTTGTTTGAAGGGAAGTAATCTCGTTTTTATGGGTTCACAGTGGAGTTTGATTCGTTGGCTATTCTCGGCAGTGTCTACATTTAGTATTGGTGGTATACTTTTAACTGCAGATGCCGAAAGAATTCAAGCGCAGCAACGGCTTTATTTTCTTTCTATAAAAACTTTATAGTTTCAAACTCCGAAATGCAACTGAGATTTTCTTGATAGATAAATGCAGACAAACAAGACATTTAATAAATAAACTAACTGCGTAATGTATTAATCGTCATCTTCGTCAGTGTCTCATACGGTAATCTATAATTTTTTTATTCATGGTCTATAGGCTTTTTTTTATAGAATAGGAAGGCGGACTTGTAAGAAATATCAACCATCGCTTACAAAGACAATGCGCCACCAACCTTGGGAACTAAGATTTTATGTCCCTTTTGCCTGTAATTACACTGGCTCACTCGCCCTTCAAACCGGAACACAACAATAACAAGTACTGCTGTTTTGAGGTAGAATATCTGATAAGTGGGTGGTGCCTACGCAGACGAGCTTGCCCAAAGCTCTACCACCAGTAAAATTCTATTTGACCACAGTCATACGTGAGTACTGATACAGTATAAGATGGAACGCGTTAGCTTTTGAGATACACAGATTATAATTCTCAGAATACACAACATGTTATGAACGGAATTCTTCTGTTATTCATATCTTATTTATCTTAATACGCTGTAATTAGAATTACTGAGACTACAACCGTTCGAGTTCAAAATAATCCCATTTCCTTTCGATAAATTTGACCAATTTTTTGTATGTGTGTGCTACTACGAAAAAAAGTTTTGTTATAAATATTACTAAAAAAAATGTATCACATATCCGATATACGCGTTGTAATATATTCAGAATCAGAGATATTGTATCTCTTATCGATTCAACAACTTAATTTAATTGACTCGACGTTCCGTTCGAGTCAACTTGGTTCTTCTTAATTAACTTTGCAACTACAGTATGAAATTTCTCTTTAAGTATTCTTGGTCGAGTTTCAATTGCATTAACATAAAATTAAACTTGTAGAGATCTTAAGAAGATATTCGGTAAAAACAGAGGAAGCGCTGGACCTTTTGGATCACTTTAATAACTAATCAAATAATAATAATAATAAATAATTTAAATAATAATTATAACGAAAGGAATTGCGATAATTCGTAGAAAAGCTGCTGGCATTTTGGCCACCATCTGAATCTTGATATTAAAATTTAGTCCTACTTCTCGGCTATCATATGATAATATGCATACGAAAAAAGTTATTGTCAATATGATACGTATAATATTTTATATATTATTTAAAATATGTATATTGTTTAAAATGTGTTATTAAGCTATCTATATAAAATTATTTGCAATTTAGTTGATTTTTAAGTAAATAAAAATGTTGTTGGCGTTTATAAACTTGTATTTAACTCTAGCGTCCCTACCGAGGGATCTCAATTAAACGCGAAAGAGAGAAATTCCAATTTGCTCGAGCCATTCTTTGGAATTGTTATGACTTAAGTAACAAATACTGTTTGTATTCGTTGAACACATTTCGTTTTATGAATGTTGTTATTATTAATTACTTGTTGGCTGCCTGGCCTCCATTCTGAGAAAATTATTTGAAAATAAAAGAGCCTCGCTAAGCCCTTGTAATGATTAGATCATTACAGTTTTTCTATTTACATTTTGAAATTGTTTTTTGTATTCAAATTGTTGCCGTAAAGATATTTGGTACTATTAAGGTCATGAGAAGCTAAAATAAGTGCTGATAATTTCGGAATAAGAGAAACGATATTAATCATTGATCTTGTAACTCATAATTAATGAAGAAAGAGGATATGACCGATTTTGTGGAACAGCTCTATCCAACAGGGCAGTAGATATTATAGGGCACATGCTTTGCGCACAGCATAGCGGAGAGTATGCTTGTCTTACTATTATAATGTGATCGGCTGGTAATCAGACATGATCGGAGGGGTATCAGGTGCGGTTCAGTGGCTTTGCGTGATGAAGGCCACTGTCAATTTTATTAGTCCGTTAAAGTTTTTTGTTTGAAAACCCTTACATGAAATGTTATTATTTCATGTAAGGGTTTTCAAACAAAAAACTTTTAATTTAATTATATATTTATATAATATAATTAATGTATGCAAAATATCCAGAGACATGTATTCGAATTTATTAAATATGCAAATTCAATCTACCCAAAGAGTTGAACGATTTTTATTTTATTTTGTCTTATCAGTAATTTTTCTTATATTTTCATAACATACTTAATTAAAATAATGAATCATTATAATGATAAATAATAAAATCTCGATTAACTCTTTCGTAAAAGTATGTCTTCCGAAAAATTGGTAGGGGCAAAATTTATTCTTATGACCAAGAAAAACGGTATTTGTAATAGAATCTCATACAAATGTTTCTATTTATATTCATCTCTTAATTCTTATGTATTACTAAATCTCAAGCTAAATGTTCCGAAGATTATTTGGCAGTTGGAATAAGATTAATGCTGAGCTTATAGACAATCCCCTTGTAAATAAAATGAGCGATGCGCAATGACGAATTAGACCTTAATTGGGATGACAACACCAAATGTTCTTTAATTTCTGCAGACGTTCCGCGCTGATAAATTATGAGACTTTGGTTCCACCAAGAAAATATTTTGTACAATTTTCAAAGATCATTTTGCGTATTCGTTCCAAGAGAAATCAACCAGCAGGTCCAGTTACAGTAATTTATTCGGCTTAAAGCTTTGCATCGGTTTATATATAGATTGGTATTAATAATAAATTTATTGAAACATAGGTCCATGGTCGTCTGATACAAAAAAAAAACATAAAAGATCTTTCTAAGCAACTGGTCCACACTTCTGGCGACCCAAGAGCTGGCGCTTATTTAGCCCAAAGGCTGTGTCTAGCGGTGCAGAGGAAATAGTGTCAACTTCTTGGGTACAATGCCGCAGGAAAATCTGTTAGACGGCGTGTTTTTGCTATAAAATTGTAGTGTTTTTTAATTATTTTAATTTTATATATTATAAAAATGACTGATTCCATAGTTTTCAAAATAAAATAAAAGGTTATTTTAATTGAATCGCCAATTTCTTGATAGAATATAGCAAATTTAATTCAATTGAAACGGTTTCGTTGTTTATAATGTGTGATTTCAAGCCATAAGTATTATACATGACTAAGTTTATAGGCATTATATAGACTGGCTTTATAAACACGGCTTATATATTTATATTGGATTTATTATTTCTCAAAAAATGTTTTACAATAAAAATCAACGCACAAGGCACAACAAAGGCATTGCAATGCATGCCAAGCGCAAAAAATGCGGAATAGGTGAAAAAACTAAGTCCGTACGAGTAAAGTTTATAAAATATAAATAAAGTTTTATTTTATATATTTATTTATTAGGTGATTAATTAAGGCACATTTTCGAAGATATAGACTGAGCTTGATATTTGGGTATACTGAGAATGATCTTTGTCATTTCAATCTTAATTTGTACATTTTTATATATAAAATTGATGTACTTTTTATACGATAAAATATTTATTTTACAAGTTATATAAGTAATTATGAAATATATCCTAAAAATTATGTCAGCAATGTGGTAAATCTCGTAAAATGTTTTATGGTTAGTAAATCTATTTTACTTTTGGATTTATTAATATAGTTTCAATGAATGAATGAATTATTTACGACGCAACACCCTGTTTTACAGCTCCACTGTTATATTAAAGTAAATCGAAATAAATTATAATGTAGGTATTTTAATATGTGCATTCTAGTTTTACTACTACTAGTTACTTTGTCTCAGTGATGGTTGGAGGATATGCATGTGGCAGAATTTTATTTGACGCATGCAGGCTACCTTATTTTCTGGTACCTTTCTTTTGTACTACACACGAGATAAACAATAACTAAAATAAAAAAAACCCTCTAATAATAAAGTAAAATCTAATTATCTTACAGGAAATATTATTAATGACTTTTATTCAAAATATAATACCTCGTCTTGTCGCCTCTACTGGTGACGGATTTGCTGGTTCATTTTTTGCCCAGAGGATCGGAAATCCGATTCAAAGGGACGATGCTTTCTTGTCAGTTCATCGTTTAGATTTTTATATAAATGCGAAAGTTAGTGTGATAGTATTGATAAAATTGTAGAAGAAGATAAACGTCTTATTTAACATTATCGAATACACCCAATAAATTAACTCCAAGTTAATATATACGTTATATATACTGTAATATGGAAATTAAGTACGAGATTGCTCAAAGGAAATTAGCTTCGTTCCACTTATTACAGCGAAAAATATTAGAAGAAACATGAGTGCTTTTGAAATGTTTATGGGGCTAGATGTTTATGAATTCATGAGTAAAAGTTGTAAGGATCGTTAAAATATAAACTTTTTATTTATTATTTGTTATAAAACATATTGGCTCATTGAGAAAATACCAATATGTTTATACTAATACTAAGGCCCATACTTACATACGGTTGTGAATGTTGGGTGTTGAGCAAAAAAGACGAAAATTCCTTGTTGGTATTTGAGCGCAAAATACTAAGGCTCATCTTCGGACCTGTGGTAGAAAAAGAGAGATGGCGTACACGTTATTACCACGTGGCTGTAACGCCTCAGATTCTCAGATTGAGAAAATAGAGAGTATCATGTGTGTACTCATTTTGCTCGATAATGTCTCATGCGTAGAAATTTAGTTTCCAGTGAGAATTACCATTGAGGCCAAAATCCTTCAGAAACATTATCTAAAATCGGAACGGAATCTTGACTTTAGGAGTCTAAAGATGGCCTTGCTTAAATTTGTCATCATATTTACAAAGTTGCTAGAAAACAAAAAATATATTTGTTATTATTATTAGGAAAACACTATTATTTCTGTATTCTTTATTTCTTTTAATTTTTGTTAAAGTATTGTTTTGCATATCATTGTGATAAATAATTATAAGCAAATATAAGCATACAATTTCATTGCACTGTAATTTATGTTAGTATCATGGCACTTATTTATTTTTTATTGAATTGTCTTACTGATTCCCCAATAACAATGTAAAAGTCC
The DNA here is from genome assembly GCF_905147045.1 of Nymphalis io. Taxonomy (NCBI): domain Eukaryota; kingdom Metazoa; phylum Arthropoda; class Insecta; order Lepidoptera; family Nymphalidae; genus Nymphalis; species Nymphalis io. Next base: position 11,826,408 of record NC_065899.1, read on the forward strand.
AACGGTTTCGTTTATCTACTCATAATTCGCATAAAGTTTGTTTTGTGAAATAACACGCATCGAGTAAGCGAGGTTAAATATAATCAAAGTTATAACTGTCGCTGATCCTACATTAAGAAACTTTTGATAACAATAAAGCAGATTGTATATATTTTCTTACCTCAATTCGAGTATAAGTTAAATCATATTTTTTTATAAAATAGGTAGGCGGACGAACATATGGGCCACCTCGTAAGTGATCACCATCGCTTATAGACATTGGCGACCAATGCGCTACCAACTAAGATGTTATATCCCTTGTGCCTGAACTAATACTGCACTTCACACACACACACACACACTTCAAACCGGAACACAACAATAGTAAATATTGTTGTTTGGCGGTAGAATATTTGATGAGTGGGTGGTACCTATCCAGACGGGCTTGCACAAAGCGCTACCATTGCTATATTAATATATGATGTAATAGATTTTTAATATTAAAATATTGTTGTTACTGACATAAAGCTAAATATTTTTTATCTATAAAAAGATTTTGTAAGAATTAATATGACGAGCTGGTTGGCGTGGTTTGTAGACTTTGCCACTTGCCTTTCACGCCGAAGGTTGTGGGTTCGATTCCCACCCAGGACAGACATTTGTGTGCATGAACATGTTTGTGTGAACAGTTTGTCTTGAGTCTGGGTGTAATTATCTATATAAGTATGTATTTACAAAAGAAAAGTAGTATATGTAGTATATCAGTTGTCTGGTTTCCATAGCACAAGCTTTGTACAAGCTTAATTTGGGATCAGATGGCATTTGTGTGAAAAATGTCCCAGGATATTATTATTAAAATTTTTGAATCGTCATGTGTAACATTTTGTGTTCATTTAAGCGTAAAGTTACTACCGGCTCGAGTAGATTATAGAAAAGAACCGGCAAGAAACTAGGTCGTTACTCGCTTTCACATAAAATTACCTATATCTTAATTAAACATGTACAATTAAATTGTTGTTTGGTTAATTCTACGCTTTTCGTAACAGCCTGTGAATGACCCACTGCTGGGCTAAGGCATTCTCTCCCTTTTTGAGGAGATGGTTTGGAGCTTATTCCTCTACGCTGCTCCTACATTGGGTTGGTAGAATACACATGTGGCAGAATTTCAATGAAATTAGACACATGCAGGTTTCCTCACGATGTTTTCCTTTACCGAAAAGCACGAGATGTATTATAATTACAAATTAAGCACATAAAAATTCAGTGGTGGTTGCCCGGGTTTGAATCCACGATCATCGGTTAAGATTCACGCGTTCTTACCACTGGGCCATCTACACTTTTATAATGATCTATTAATTATTAAAAGATTTCATTTATTGAAAGGCCGAGTATAAATATTTTATGTAAATAATGATTCACTTTAGAATCAAATGTGCTTATTATACAATTCCTGCTGCCAGTTACTCATTGTTTTTCTTACAGTAGCAATTGATTGTTTTTAACAAATAATTGAGCTTGAGTTTAATTTTATTATTAATCACTCATACGTGGCAGTTCATTCCAATAATTAAGCAATCATTAACACAATAGCCTTAACATACGCAATTAACTTCCTACCATTAAATTTGTTTAAGTAAAATTATTCTCTGAAAATATTAAACGTTTTCGCGGAAAATCCAAGATATTTTAAGTGTTTTCTATAAAGCATTTAAAGTATCCTGTATATAATTGTTTAAGGATTTTTATTATAAATTATATAAGTAAAAATATCTTATTACGATTGGTTTTAATTAAATATTACCCGGAGCTTAGTTATTTAATGAACTTAATGCAAAATTAACAGATTTTAACTAGCGTCGCACTTACATGAACAGATAAGTTAGAGAGAGATGGTTCTTCTTAACTGGCCTACCACGTCTGGGTACGGGCCTCCGGGTTGCCCCCTTAGAAAAGCTATTAGCCTAGCTTAGCCATTGCTAAGTAGCTTTTCCTATAGCAATATATAATTATTTATCTATAATAATAATAATAATAATAATGTTCACCAGCTTTCGGCCACAGCGGCGAATCTCAATGAGATTTCAGTTGGCTAACTGCGCAGGAGATATTATAGTGCACATGTGTGTACGCAAACACAGGTATCTTTTCCCTAGCTCCATCTCCATTTGGAGATCTGATCTTCCATCGGAGTCTGGACTCCGGGATTTTACTAAGAATTTTCGAAATAAAAACCCAATAATTTTTTATGTCCAACCGACCTGGGATATGAACCCAACCTATCTAGTATAGCCCATCTAGCCACTAGACTAACGAGGCAGTTATATATGTATGATACTGTTGTTATTAAGCTGTAGATAACTTTTTTGTATGCTTGTCTTTCTTGTGTCATTAATATCGGCTTTTTTAGGGGTTATTTAATATGTCATTAGCTTACGTTTCTTTACTGGCCATTTAAACCAACGTATTAAAAGGAGCCCTTATTCAAACAACGTTTAATAAAATACTTTGATCGGTATACGGGACCATCGAATGTTTCTATTTCAGTGAATATTTATAATAACGTTTGAAAACATTGTCGATTTTAATTTCATACTCAAAAATGATAATGGCATTAGATTGATTGAATGATATTATTTTGAGAGATAAATTTATTTTTATTTTAATTTGAAACCATTTTTTTTAATTAAAATGCATGCTTACTAAGACTGATCTTAGTTCTTTTCCTTCTTAGATGTGCTGGATGAAATATTTTAAGAGCTAAGCATGCTTTTTCAAATGTAGTTCTCTTATTTATTTATTTATTTTATTTCTGTTATATACAATAATATGTATAATAACGTTTTATACAATATTATTTTTATTTAAAAGCATCGGTGTCATTTATAAACATTTAACGGTTAAACCTCGATTCAGCTCACAATGTAAAGCTAGCTCCATATGTGCGCTACTAAGCGAGATAATTAGAACAAAGGGATTTTGCTATCTTTGAATCACAGAGCAGTATCAGGCTTACAGAATATCTTCGTCTTGGTTTAGTTTGCTTATTCGCGTTCTCAATATATATATATATATATATATATATATATATATATATATATATATATTTATATATATATTGAGAACGCGAATAATATAATATATATTTATATAATATGAGATTTTCCAATTACGAATGTACGGTTGCCGACGGTAGTTGAGAAAGAAAGAATAAAATAAGAAAATCTGCGTTAACTTGGCATACATCACCATAGGAAATTTAATGAGCTCGTTTGTATGTAGAATTCTTATACATATTGTAGCACGCCTGTTGTTTTGGGGCTTCAAAACCATTCCCGTGGGGAACACACATTAAATAGATACTACGGGTACAAGTGACGTGAAGTCAGAGAAGAACGAATAAATCCAATTATTTCTATATAACGAAGTCGTATTATTTTGAATAAGAATGATATCGAAATATTCGAAGAATTATAGAATCAATATGAATTATTATTTTTTTGTCAAATTAATATTTTTGTTACAACTGATTTGTTTTCAAAGGTTTCAAAGGCTTGAACCTAGTATCTCGAGATATTCCATATAGGGTATAAAGGCTAGCCACTAAAGCAATGAGTCACTTATTTGTACTTAAACTTGCTTATAGTAACTTTTTAAATGTATTATTTTAGAATCGTCTTAATAATAAATAAAATATGACATTCGATTTAAGGTCAATAACTATTATAACCTTTAAATATTTCTATAGTTTTTGAGGAATATAATTATGTATGAAAATGCAGTGAAAATAATTATAAACATTGAAGCAGCGAGGTGGAATCAGCACCAAGGCAAAAAGTCTCACATTTACATAAAATTACCCATACATAGTACATACATAAATACACATGCGGAAATATATATTTAAATATATGTGACACACTTTAAATTATTTGATATAAAATTAAATACGGAATAAAAATAATTTCTTAACTTGCCGCTTAAAAGCGTACACTTGAAAGAGCTTTCTTTAAGAACTCTGGTAAATTGCTCCAAAGGCGAACAGGCGACACAGCAAATGAGCCAGATGAAAAACTGGACCGATTTTATAGAGTCGTTCCGAGTAGCAAGTTGTCAGATAAATGAAATACGTTGTCTTGAGTATCATATAAAAAAAGAGAATAATTATGTAACTATTACAGATACAATTTGTTACTAAAATTTTCTACCATAAAACATATATTTAGCATCCAGAAGTGAAACTGATTTCGTAAAAACTTCGAATTGGTATTTTTAAAAATAGAACACAAAATCATACAAATTGATGTAAATTACTCGCTCAATTACTCTTAAAAATCCAAATAACAGAATTGAACATTCAACAATTCCCAAATCGAGTCAATAATTAATTAATTGCTTTACCTTTCTGTTCAACAACAAATTAATGGCGGTTTTAAATTATCGCGCGTCTTTTTTTTAACAGTGCTGTAGTACTGAACTATGAAATTAATATGAGGAGTTTCATTGGTATCAATGAAACTCCTCATATTAGTTTCATAGTTCGAGAATTTGAACTATATTTTGTTATTATTACGAAGTTACTTTAACGTATAACATGAGTACTTTCTAATATGAACATCGCTAGTAAGCGATAAGGTATTTTCTGCTGCATATATTTTGGTTAAATTTTTTTGGTTTATGTTTAAACAATGTAATGTAATATAACAAACTTGTAATATTTAGTATTCATTACGCATCTTCTTACACTATATATCATTTATAATACCAATGTCTATGTGGCCAATTACCATCAGGCTCATTTGCCAGTATGCATACTTATTTTATATGAAATAATAAATACATATTGAAAACATATTATATCATCATTATCTGAGTCGCTATAGCTGCTGGTGGGCCTTAACCTGGTCCAGTAAATCTCTCCAGTTCGATCTATTTGTGGCTTTAGTTCTCCAACTTGTCACCCCTAAGATCTTGGTGTCCCTTTCGACGCCGTCTAACCATCTGAGCTTTGGCCTGCCTCTACTTCTGCGACTCTCCGGCCGGCCTTCCAAGGGTACTTTGACCTTGTCCATTCGTACCACGTGCTCTGCCCATCATAGGTGTCCGATCTTTATGATCCTAATGATGTTAGGTTCATCGTACATTTGGTATAGCTCGTGGTTATAACGCGTACGCCATCTCTCATTTTCTACCACAGGTCTGAAGATGCGCCTTAGTATTTTGCGCTCAAATATAAACAAGGAATTAACAATATTATAACCTGTATTATTACGAAGATATAAGAAAATAACGTCACGAATTTATTGTGAAATTGAGTGAACGAACGACGTGTCGTCCTTTACTATCTCGATCCTTTGACGGGACTGACGGATTACGTGAGCGAAGACTTAAGTAGTGAGGCGTATTTCTTATCATTTTGACATTGCTTAATAAATATTTTCGTACTTTGGACACTTTAAACATGAAAAAAAAGAGATTTAATTCAGTCTTGTTTATAATGGTTTTAAATAAATGGATTTACATTATCATTAATCATTGTAATCATATCTTCGTTTAGGGGCAATGACCTGCGTTTATTTATTCGGACCGTGACGCATATTGCTGTAATGAATTCGTTAATTCGTTAAAAAGTAATGTTATTAAAAATCTTCAAGGGATAGGAATACTTTTTATACTTTGTTGCTTTTTATGATTTATTTTGTATCTGATTTATTTGTTACCCTAATTTAAGTTATCGTTTATATTATTTATTAAACTATATTTTAATCGTGTATATTTTATAACTTTAACAAGCATCAATAACATACAATTATTAGATTAGTTACTAAGATAATTAGTATTAGTATTAGTAAATGCATATATTATATTTTATATAAACATTTATTCGAGACGGGCCCTATAATGCGTAAAGCTTACAATGATCGTTAGTTTAAACCCAGGCAAGCAATTGAATTTTAATGTGCTTAATTTTTGTTTATAATTCATCTCGTGCTCGGCGTTGAAGCATCGTGAGGAAATGCATGTGTCTAATTTCACTGAAATTCTGCCACATGTGTCCATCAATACGCATTGGAGCAGCGAGGTAGAATAAGTTACAAACCTTCTCCTCAAAGTAAGTTAAGGCCTTACCCAATAGTGGCTAATTAAAATTAGGCAGCTCATCACCACTGACCATAAAAATTGGGACTGTAAGACATATTAACCATTATATATATCGCCAATGCGCCACCATCCTTGGAAACTAAGATGTATCATGTGTCTTTTGTTATTATCTCTCATATCAATATATAATCTAAAAATATATATATATATATATATATATATATATATATATATATATATATAATCTTAATAATTACTAACCGATTATTGAAATAAAAAGCGATTTCAAAATAAAAATGACTGTACATAGTTTCCATAGTTACAAATTACTTTAATATTTAAAATTTTTAATATTATGTTTAACAAATGTCGAATGTCAGTAAAAGTTAATTTTGTGCAACCATCTAACCATAAATGAAATTCATTCTGATTTCAATTTGCAATATTTAAATTGTTATTCATTATAATGACGAATAATAATCTAACATACGTTACACATACCTTTGGCTATTATTATAATTATTCGATCTAAACTATTGAAAGACCATTTATGTTATTAACGTATTGAGCCTAACAATAACACAATTAATTAATCAAAAGCAATAAATTTCTGTTAGAAGGTCATTATACTATAATTATTAAACCAAATTATACAACAATAATATATTTACATCTAACTTTACTATTATACTTTTGTAGAACGAACTCATATGTGTAAAACATGAGCCAAGAAATAGTTTTTTTTTTCAATAGTAAGTGAAATACAAAAAAACCGTCAATGAATGTTTGTATGTTAATGATTATTATTTAAATTAACGACTTTATAGATTACACAAGGATACAGCGTAGAAATGAAATGATCGCCTTTGTAATGATGTAATATTACTTTCATATTTCAATATTTTTTAAAAATTATTACGATTAATATGAAAGTGTAATGCTTCTTGTTTCATGTTGAATAAAGTTTTTAAATTTGAATTTTGATATAAAAATATTACGGTTTAATTTAGTTTGTTTGTTTTCGCGGATTTACACAAAAACTTCTGATCCAATTGATATGGAACAGTCTCGTTATGATAGTTTTTAGTTTCACGACGGACGTACACTATATAGTATGTTAATGAACACACAAATTAGGCACATGAAAAATCAGCGCTTGCTCGGATTCGAACTGGCTATATTAGTTTATTATTCACTTATTTCGACCACTGGGCCATCTCGACACTAAGTGTAGCGTTGTTTTTTCTTATGAATTGACTAGACAGCATAACTTCAATTGTCTTGAAGGTATGCTTTATATTGATTTGAATTATGATCAATGAAGCTGTAAGGCTGTACGTGACCTGTCATTGCCTATACAAACGTATTACGCGAGATATGAATATGTTGAGGATATACATATAATCAAGTTATTATTGGATACAGAAATCTCTTTTAATTAAGAACAATGAATAATGAACTGAAAATATTATTTTCCTCGTTAATGTAATTAAAATGAATGCGTTTTTTTGTAACAAAATTAAATAAAGAAAAGGAAAAAAAATCGTAAAGTGAAAATAAAATTTATACATATTGCTAATTAGCTAAACTTAGAATATGTCTAAGCCCTTTTCGATTATAAATATAGCCCTTGACTTTACCGATTAATAAATTAAATGTAATAAAGAACATTAATAAATAATAATTATTATTCAATACATTCTCGACCCAATCAAAGTTCTACTCGTATCTGCCGATCCCATCTAAATCATCCAGAAATTACTCAAACACATAAAAAAATCATCAAATCGATCCAGCCGTTTAGGAGGAGTTCAGTGATACACGTACACAAGAATATTATATATTTGTTGATTTTCAAGAAATATATATAAATTTAATTACAAAGTATTTCAATTGTTGGCAAAAGAGTAAAGTAAGTTTTTTGAAGTTCTACTTTTTACAATATAATTTGATTATTTTAATAATTATAAACTGACTGTCTAGTTAATAATTTGACTGTTTCATTGGTCTAGTGGCATATGTAAGGCCGCAGGGTCGGTGTTCCTGGGTTCAATTCCCAGGTCGAACTAATAAAAAGTTATTCAGTTTTTCTGTCAGATAATTCTCTGTAGCAGCCTGGAGTCTAGTAGTTGGAAGGGTGTACACTCCCGTGCCTCGGAAAGCACGTAAAGCCGTTGGTCCTGCACCTGAACTCTTTCCGGTCGTGTCGGATTGCCGTCCAATCGGATTACGAGAGTTAGGGAATAGAGAGTGCACCTGTATTTGCGCACATACTTGTGTACTATAATGTCTCCTGTGCTAATCTCTCTTGAAATCGGCCGCCGTGGCGTAAATTAGTTTGGAGGACATTATAAAAATAAGATTGAATTAAAATTTATTATTATAATATATTAAAGATTAAAGATAAATCAGCATAATTTGTTTTTTTAATTCATCTCGTGTTCGGTGGCGAAGAAAAGTTCACATCATTATAAAAATTATAATGGGAAAAAATTTGTATTTTACAATAAAGTGATTTTAAAAAAGTAAGTTTGCCCTTTTTTATAACACAGGAAACAGCTATATTTTTAAATGTACAAATATACAATATAAAATATATATATGTATTTGCCAGAATTGAACATAAAAGTTATGTATATGTTAGGAAAGTATGTTCCGTTTTTATATTTATTCAGCAAGTCTGAAGAAAACATCGAGTTCTTTTACGATCCATGAAGAGCGGTGCCATTTATAAATTTATGAGTTGACGAATTTGGCAAAGGACTATAACGACTTCTATAGGAATTAGTATGTCGAGGCCACGTCTTATATCGTCTATATATCTAGTTTTTCATTAAATTCTACCATATTATTATTTTCATGTAACGTTAGTTTTTTGCTATTTTTCTTATAATAGCAAGACTTTGTGCAGGTTCGTCTGGGTGAGAATACGCCTGCTGTTTTTCCGCCAAACAGAAAAACAAAGGTTTAACTATTGAGTGAACAGGCACACATTCCGAGTCAATGAAGAAGTGATGAGTAATGAGATGGCCCTGTGGTAAGAACGCGTGAATCTTAACCGATGATCGTGGGTTCAAACCCGGGCAAGCACCACTGATATTTCATGTGCTTAATTTGTGATTATAATTCATCTCGTGCTTTACGGTGAAGGAAAACATCGTGAGGAAACCTGCATGTGTCTAATTTCACTGAAGTTCTGCCACATGTGAATTCTACCAACCCGCATTGAAGCAGCGTGGTGGAATAAGCTCCAAACCTTCTCCTCAAAAAGAGGAGAGGAGGCCTTTAGCCCAGCAGTGGGACATTCACAGGCTGTTACGGTGTTACGGAAGAAGTGATTCTATAAGAACTTACTACATTACTCACCAGTGAAATGTTGACAACCGACCCATGGCATACTGTTTTGATGGGTGTATTCTTGGTCTGTTATAATTCTCATGGTCAATGTCGTATATCATTATCTGACGTTTCACAATCGTTTTCTGCGGTGAGTTTCGAGTTTGTTATAACTGATTAACCCGGCCTACTGGATTTTATGACGTCAAAAGTTTTGAATCGTGATACGTATATTATGATGCTGCCTGGTAATAACCATGCAAGCACATTAAAATAACTTGAATATAAATTAAACATAAGATCAACACGTCTGAGGAGATGCAAATACAAAAAAAAAAGTGTTGAGTGAATTGTGTTATCACCGGCATAATAAACATAACATCTTAGATCCCTTACTTAACTTGCTAATGAAGGAGTATGAAGAAGCTTATATGTCTAACAGAGCCCGCTAGGCAAAGGTGGAAATTGTACAAATGTAAGATAAAGAATAACCAACAGCGTAGAACATATGTGCACAAATGTGTGCTCTCTTTTTTGTGTTATAGGTAGGCAGACAAGCAAATAGGCCACCTGGTGGTAAGTGGACACCACCACCCATAAACATAGGCGAGGTAAGAAAAAAATAACAATTCCTTACATCGCTAATGCACCACCAACTCTGGGAACTGAGATGTTTTGTCCCTTGTGCCTGAATACACTGGCTCATTCACTCTTTAAACCGGAACGAATGAACAATACTTAATATTGATGCTTAGCGGCAGAATATCTGATGAGTGGGTGGTACCCACCCAGAAGGGTCTGCACAAAGACCTACCACCAGGACATTCTTTTTCCTCACTCTCCAGACCAGAAAAAGTTCAGGCGTTGGACCCACGGCTTTACGGCTATATCGCGTTGAGAGGAATAGTTTAATAAAATTTACTTCCTCAGGATTCTAACCCGTAATCTCGTGATCTGCAGCTGTACAAGTTTGCCACTATACCGAGGCGGGTAAAGAAAGTAAGGGAAGTTAGGTTTATTTAAAACAATCCTTGCATATTAACTACTTGTGGATTTATTAGTTCCATTAGTCGCTGTCATCCTCTTTTAGAGGGTATAAATTTAAGGCTTCGATTTGTAGAATTGTGTTTAGTTTTGTGAGGGATTTTCAATATGTTTCCTTTCAAAGGAATTAAAACGCTTTTCTTATTTGTTTATTTATATATATTTTTTATTCTGGGCACCCATAAACCTCAGCTTGTAATAAAATTGTGAAATAAGGCTTACTCATTGTAATATAAAATAATAATTGTATTACACATTTTATTTTTCAATATAATTCAAGTTATAACTTAAAACACAAACAGAAACATTTATTCAATTTTAATATATTTTAAAATATCATTATTTAAATTTAATTAATTATTTACTTTTTACAATTTCAGAACAGGCCGTGTCATTCCGCAAAGAAGAATTTGTAGCCACTGTAGCTAAGCACGTAAGTGTCTAGGAGCAGACTAAGGATTTTAAGTAGGTGGGGGGAGGCGGGAAGCCACCCCGGGGAAAAAATCTGTTTTTTAAACAGTTGCCGCACTGTGCTAACTCCAAATAAATCATTTTTAATTAATAATTCGCCTTTATTCCAGAAATTATAATGACATTTAGAAGTAGCGCTATCAATATTACACGTTATCACGATAGCCAATAATAATTTGTTTATTTTCAGTTTTATTTATCAAAATGTATCACAACGAATGGTTATATGATTTAAAACATGCCGGGTATATTGAAAACTTTCACACAAAAGCCAACGAAATAATTCAACATGGTCACGCGTTTTGCAGTTTCGACAACTGACGTGATTACATGTTGTAGTCGAAACGAAATCGCGACAAAAAGTATTACGCGTAAAACTCTTTCAATTGAAAATAAAAATATTTGCAAAAACGTGTAAAGCGCTGAAAAGATAATAAAACCTGGTCCTGTTATTTATACAAATAAATAAAATGAGAATAGTTTGAGTCTATCAACTATTTATATTTTAGGTGCATATGTGTTTGATGATAATACTGTCCTCCTGACCGTTTTCGACCACAGCTGCCAATATCAAGAAAGATTAGCTAACTGCGCTGGACATATGCGTAAACACAGATGCAAAAAATAAAAGATGGAATCTCTATTACCTCACTCTCAATGTGTTTTTACCACTAACTTAGGCATTTAATATAAAGGGAATTATAATCGCTAATAAAATGTACCGCGATTAGCTTTGTAAGTTATTACACTCATACACTCTTTGGTACTTTTCGAAAACTTCAATTATTTTTTAAATATTTTCGTTATATATTCTATTGTAATTTGTTTCGGTAATTTTTAGTTAAATGCCAAATACCACAGATACTCTGATAGTATAACAACTTAATTTACATCTGAAATGAGATGTCCTCACCAATTACGTAGAATTGTTCCAGGCGGCCTTTGGGAGGAAGTTCACGAGATTTTGTTATTTTCTTCTATACTTTCGGAAACATTGTAACAAATTTACTAAGATTTTTATTGGTATACAACATTTAGAGCTTTTTTAGTGTTAATTTTATTTGATGATTCATGAAATAATTGTTGTTGTCAGTCTTTTTATCGTACATAATGTACATAAACCATACAAGTAGCAATACAGATTATGTGTTAAGTTTTGGCGGAAGAATTAAGATTAGATTAGTGCGATGATGTACTTCTGACCGGTTTTGTTCACGGTGATTATTCTCAACTTAGAATGGCTGAATACGCACGAGGTATTATATAGCTCCAGAGTTTACGCAAATACTGGTGCACTTTCTATTCTATTACTCTCATAATCCAATTGGATGATAATCCACGGTTTTACGTGCTTTCGGAGGCACCAAATTTCGGGTTGAATTTTTGGAAAGACCCAATAACATTTTATTGGCCCGACCCGACCTAGCTTAATCCTAGGACCTCAAGATAAAATAAAGGCTAACGGCTAGCTGGCCACTAGACCAACCATGCAATCAAAGATACCCAGACTAGCCTGAGCAAAGCCACAACGAGTCAAAGATTATAAAATAAATAAAAAAGGTTAGATATTTTTCTAACTTTGTAAACTTATAATGTAGATGAGTTTTAAGTTCACAAAAGCCGAACAGACCGCATATGCAAATAAGCTTAATAAAAGTTTTTCTTCCACAGATATGCATGTTGAGTGTTGTTATAACTTGACGATGTTCTTTATGTATTTGCGACTCATATTTTCTTCTTCAGAAGTTTGAGTCAATTTGAGACAAAGTTTGTCCTTTAAAGGGATGTTGGCATGGCATTTGTGTTGATCGTTACTCACATAACTTTATTGGGTTCGTGAAATCATTATTTATGTTAACGTGAGAGATGTTTTTAATGAATATTCATTTTGTTTTGTAAAGTTACAAACCCATATCAAATATGAACAAAATGTTTATTGTCAAATCGTTTTTTTTTTTCAAAAAAATTAAACAAAAAAATTGTGTTTTCAAAATATTTTTTATTGAACGCATTTTAAGTACTGCTATTATAATATATATTTTTATAAGCCTATAATGTGTTTTTAAATAAATTAAACAAAATGTGACTTATTTATAAAATGTAAGAGCCGAGATGGCCCAGTGGTAAGAACGTGTGAATCTTAACCGATGAACGTGGGTTCAAACCCGGGCTAGCACCACTGAATATTCATGTGCTTAATCTGTAATTATAATTCATCTCGTGCTTTACGGTGAAGGAAAACATCGTGAGGAAACCTGCATGTGTCTAATTTCACTGAAATTCTGCCACATGTGTATTCCACCAACCCGCATTGGAGCAGCGTGGTGGAATAAGCTCCAAAACCTTCTCATCGAAAAGAGGAGAGGAGGTCTTTAGCCCAGCAGTGGGACATTCACAGGCTGTTACGGATTTATAAAATGTAGATATGTATTTATATTCTTTACATTTTGAGATCTACAAGTCTTTCGTATAAGGATTTATGTTGATTCTAGTGAGGGCTATGCTTGACTGACAATATTTTGTCCAACTACATCTTATAATATTACATGAATCAACTTTTGTTTATATATCAATTTTTTTCTTGTATATTCTTGCACAAATGTTGTGTCAAGATGAGGTTTAGCTTTTTATGATTATTCATATACGTGTGTGTCAATTAATCACAAAGAAGGCATGTTCACTTGACCAGATACTGTGATATGTATTATATACTAGCTATCTCTCTAGGCTTCGCATGGGAAAAGTAAGGGTTTATATTGTTTTATAACAATTGTACGTAATACAAAAAAAGGCTGTTAGTTTAGGCGGTTCACGCTAGTAAAACTCATCTTCGACATAAGTTTCTCCGATATATTTACCAATCATCATCATATTCCAGCCTATATTTCTCTAATGATTTTATTTAAATATTTAAAACAATATATTAAATGAAAGTTTTCATTGATAACTATATTGAGGTAGTGTTCAAAATAATGTCAGGCAGCATAGCATTACCTTTGTATGATCAAAATTAACGTTGGCCGCTACTTTGGTGTCTATGAAAATTAGCTAGTTGGTAGCTTAATGTTGCACAATTTCACCTTACTCTTACAGATTTCCTGAGGATGTTTCGTTACCAAGCACGAGCTGAATAATCAACACAAAATAAGTTCATGAAAATTCATTGTTGATGTCCAGGTTTTTTAAATTCGCTTCACTTAAGATTATATATATAAGACTATTGTCTGACGTGTTCTATTCCCTGGGCTATTTTTCATCTTATTTATTTTAAATAAAGATACCATGCCTAATCGATTAAACATCAATCTCTATTTACGGAGTCTTTTCGTAGCAGTCATTTAGATTGATCGTTAAATATTTCTATTTTTAAAAATAAAAAATAGTAATAAGGCGTATAGCAAACAGAATCGTCGTTATTGTGCGTCCATTTTGATTTTTATGTAATTTTCCGCTTTTTTAAATCTAAATTAACGATTGGACTTAAAAGTTAAGAAAAATAACTTTGAGACTTACCTCGTTTAAAATGAAAAGGACTAGAACTGGAGTTAACAGGGCGAAGAAACTAAGTATAATTACATTGTAACCCACTCCTTTATGAGATTTCCTTTGTAAATTTATTACTTTGCCTGCCGACAATATCGTTTTCTTTTAAACAAATGGTTTTTAGAAAAGAAAATTTGTGGTGCGAAATGAAATTTACAAAGCTACGTTTGCGAGAAATACAAATAATTTTGAATATTTAAAATAATTTTAATGTTTATCAGAGATAGACATTAAAAGAATATAATGAGATATATTTTTATGAGCCCAAGCAAATAAGTTTAACCGTCACCACAAATAATTTTAAAATTATAAATTTTATAATTACAATAATTATATATTTTATAATTACAAATGAACAATGTAAATACAATGAGCATGCCCGGACTTAGAGATCAATGAGCCCCTTGGCACTTGACATTTGAGGCCCTCCCATTGCGAAGCAGTTAGAGTAAAAATATGTTACGTTTGGTTGTGTCTGGGACCCTCGCGTGAGGGGCCCCTAGGCTGTTGCCTAGTTCATCGAGTCTTCTTCCTTATGTTAGACAATAACAAACAAGTTTATATATAAGCCTGTCAATATTATATGGCTAGGAAAAGGCTTTATTTCCTTAAAAAAAGGTTTTGGAGCGTATTTCTCCACACTGTTCTGATTGCGATCAATGAGGATTGGAAGAATTTGTGGCAGAATTGCACCCAACGAGAAATATAAATAAAATGTAAAGCTACCTCGGGTTAAGCAGCAGGTCATTTTCACAATTCAATTTGAATATACTAATTAGTAAATATTCAAAAGTCTTATTAAAACAATACTAAATGTATAAATATTGTATGAAGGATTTGTAACATAATGTTATATAATTGGCATTATTCAGTTGAATAGGAATCGAAGTACAAAGTGATTACGATCATCAATAAGCCTTAACGCGATATATGTAATGGGAATTGTATACAGAGTATTTAAAAGCTCAAATTAAAAACACCGTCCGTGTTTACTATTATTTGTTTTGCTTTCAAACACAGCTATCTCGTTTATCCGAATGTTTGTAAGTTGACTGATGTCTGGTTAGGTAACCCACTTATCACATGTTCCGGTTTGTAGGGTGAGTGAGCCAATGAAACTACAGGCACAAGGGATGTTTTGTCCTTAGTGTCCAAGATTGGCATTAACGATGTAACTGATGGTTAAGATTTTTTACAGTTCCCACGCCGGTGGTGTCTACCATCAATTGCCAGTCCACCTAACTATTTTAAATGACATATATATTTGACTACCGTAATCAATTAAAATATTGTGAAATTGCAATATAATTTTATTATCTAAACTATGGCAAAATTACAATTCAATTAAGTTGTGTGGTTGCATTAGCACAATAATTATTTAGTGACAAAATCATCACGCGCGAATAGAGCGTTTATTCTAATTTAATTAACGAAAATCGCCATAATATAATAATTGAATAATATTATAAAGGTCATTTAAACTAATATTCGTATCATTATGACACAGTAATGTGATGTTTGCGTATTATTGTTGTTTGATAAAATCAATAATTGTTTTAAAAGCAATATTTAAGGCTTATGCCGATTCAAGGTAAAAAACTTTTATTTATAATGCCAAGCAACAAATGCATGAGTACAACAATTTCGATGAGTAATAAAAGGCGGGACATTACATCGAAATCCGAGTTGTTTCTTATAAAGACATTATTCTGGGTTCGGAAAGAAAAACGTTGACTGCCTCGTAAGTCTAGTAATTAGATATAAGACCACAGATCCCGAGGTCCTGGATTCTAGCTCCAGTTCGGGTCAATAAAAAGTTATTCGATTTTTCTGTGGAAGATTCTCCGTAGCAGCTCGGAGTCTGGAATATGGATGTTTGTGCATTCCCGTGTGCGGATGGCACGTAAAGCACGTGGCGCCCGAACTGTTTTCGGTCTTGTCGGGTTGCTGTCCCGTCGGATCATGAATCAATTAAGCGCATGAAAATTCATTAATGCTTGACTGGGTTTGAAGATAAAGATAAAATATAGAATAAAAATAGTAGCCGTTGAAATACATTATCAAGAAACACGTTTTATGCCGTTAAATATATAGAATGTTTTAATTTAATGCCTTTAGTGCTTCGTGGTTTTGCTAACGAGTAAAATTGACGTTTTATCATGATTCTACACAAAGTGGCGTCGATAGATTATTAAGCTGCCAATAAAGTTTTAAAAAACCAGCCAGTATTCTTCGCCAGTATTCGTGGAGTTTATTGTTTTTGTTTGCACGATAAAATAGCTTCAGGAATTAATAACGTATCTCCCAAATGTATACTTTGTTATTGGTTTTAAAAATATTCGCTTAATAACTTCGTCTTTACCCTTATACCCGTTGTTTAAGGGGTGATAATTTAGGCAATGTCCTCTCCTTTTGA